>NC_092187.1:24517360-24812360 GCF_043641665.1 Enoplosus armatus | reverse complement strand
CCGGGGTCAATCCTCCCTCCTCCTCTCCCCCCTTCTTCTTATTCTCCCCTCCACAGTCGGAGAAAGGATTGTGGACCTGACAGAGAGCCTCCTTCAGAGCCTCGCTTTGGACTGTGACAGCAACACACACACAACTTCCAACAGTGTTGTTTACTTGCCCCCCCCCCTCCAGAGGGTCTGGGAGGTCCCTGGAGTGTGTGTCTGGTTGGGTGCATAAGGAGGGTGTGTGTTTTTTTTATGTGTTGATGAGTGTGTGGGTGTCTTGCGCCACTTTTCATGGGACATTGAGAGATGTGTGTGTCACAGCGTCGGTGGACAGGCTATAGGGGGGCATGCTCCCCCGCCCTCCCCCTGATCCTCCTCCTCCTCCCCCTGTCCTTCCTCTCCTCCACGCCTCCGTTTGCTCAGGGAGCCATCCACATCCCCGATAACTGTGAGTACTCCTCCACCGTAAACTTCACCATTCACTATTTCCATTTCAAAATGTTCTTTCAAATATATCCGAATAATGAAATATCACATAGCTTTATGTTACGGCCACCATTTTATACGCCTCTGTCTTCTAGTCATTTCAGCATTGTGTTAAAATCAGCTTGGAGTGCAGTTTGAAGGTCTGCAAACATTAAAACACAAACACGTTACATGTGATGTCCGCGGTCTCAAGTTTATCTTTACAACACGCTGAAATGAAAAGAAACAGGAAATAACTTTTGGTGTCATGTATGTGTTTTGTTTTTTTCTTCCTTTTCTCGTCATGCTCATGTGTCTGTTTGCTCTTTTGTTTGAAAGAGTCTCGTGACGAATCTTGAAAACGTGCAAAGACAAAATGTTGCTTGTGTTCTTAACAAAGAGAAACTTAACATTTAAACACAATCACATAAGCGCAAACACAAATACACTTATCCACACAATCAGGTTTAGAAGGACCTCTGGTCCCTGAGGTTAAGTTCAAAGGTCAGCAGGCTTTGCCATGATGGTCCCAGAGGAGAGGAAGAGGGGGATGAGAGGAGGAGGAGGAGGAGGAGTCGGGTTCAGCTTGACCTTCAGCCAATGACCTTCTCCTCTGGGTGTGGCAGAGGAAGAGACAGAGTAGAGCAGAAGAAGAGAGGGATGGAAATGAGAGACTGGGAGTGCTGAAGAGAACGAGATGGATGGATGAGGACAGGGAAGGTGAAGACGAGCAGAGGACAGAGGAGAAAGACGGAGGGAGGGGTGGAGAAGGAGACAGAGGGGAAAGATGTAAACTGATCAGGGACGCCAGCGAGTCTGAGTCAGAAAATCCTTTAGACGAGTCATTATGATGTCAACGTTATTTATAATCAGGTAAATGAATGAAAACAGTGTTTGAAATCTGCCAACAACGTCAGCACCTTTGAGTCTACAGCATGTTTAAACTTGTGTCCTTGTCTCAGTGTCTCCTCTCTGCTCTCTTTTCCTTGCTCTCGCACGGACAAACAGATAAAGTGCATAACAGTAAGTGACTTTCCTTGTTGGATGGATGATCAGTGACACTTCATTCCCTCAAACCTGTCAGTCCCATCTGTCCTCCATCCGTCCCTGCAGCCCTGCAGCCAGACAGAGCGGTCGGACAGAACACCTGTCTTGAGTTTATGTGTCAGACGGGTAACTTTTGGAGAAAATAGTGTGTTAATATTAATACAATATTATGGTATTAAGTAAGAGATATAATATTAAGTGTCCCAAAGTTTAGACACAGCAACGTTCCTCCTCAGCTTTTCCATTTCTAATTTCATTTTAGATTTAATTAATTAATTATTTATTTAACCCAAAAGGATGCATGTAATTGTGAATGAAATTAAAGGAATCGTTTGGCATGTTGGGAAATATGCTTCTTTGCTTTCTTGCAGAGAATTAAATGAGAAGATTGATACGTCTCTCATGTCTGTCCACTAAATATGAAGCTTAGCTTAGCATAAAGACTAGAAACAGGGGGAAACATCTAGCCTGACTCTGTACAAAGGTAAGAAAATCTGCCCACTTCTAACGCTCATTTATGAACAAGTAGTTTCTCCGAACAGAAAGTTCTGGTTTTTCAGGTCATGTGGTTCAGCTAAGCTAACTGGCTTCTGGCTCCAGCTTCATATTGAACGAACCAGCAGACATGAGAGTGGTATCAATCTTCTCGTCTAAATGTTGGCAAGAAAGTGAATAACTGTATTTCCCACATGTCAAATTATTCCTTTAGTAAAACCAGAGTCACAATACTGCAGACTGCAGGCCAGCTGTGACCGTTTTTTTCACACTTTCAAAACAAGCTTGCTTGGTTTCAAGTCCCTCAGACAGGCACTTAGACCAGGATGCGGTTACAGTCCATTATCTGCTGTTAATTTGCTGTGCGGGTTTGACTGTAATCATGAAATATGATTTCGAAATTATACATTTGATATGAATTATTTAGTCGCTCTGACAACCCTGTAATAAGCCCAGCACTTTCCAAGAGATGGAGAAAAGTAGAAATGACAAATCAAGCTCAGCTGGTGCAACAGGAAGTCTGCGTTCATTCAATGATGAACATGCAGTTCAGCGCTGATACAGATGTAGATGTATACGTGTTCGAGTCTGACGTCCTGAGGTGCAGGATACTGTGGATCAGTGGATCCCAACCAGGGCCATCTGTACCCCGGCTGGGATCTGCAGTTGCCAGGAGGTTCGTGGAAAGAGTGCAGCTCAACAAATCTGACAAAATAGAAATTACGATTTGATTTTAAAACAATATACACCTGAACACCACATGCTGCCAGTTGAGATGTGTTAGTTAGCAACTAGTTGGCAAGCAAGTAGAAAGTGTTAACAGTAACAAGCTAACTAAGTGTAATGGATAAATGGTTTAACTGGTTGGAACATGAAGCTTCTGCCCCTCTAAATGGTATCAGCATGAATGCAAACTAATCACAGTGTTAAATAACAGTTCAACTGTATTTGCTGCCCGAACTCAGCTGTAATTACTGTACATTCGTCTGTACGTCTCAAAGTATTTCATTACTCTGTGTGTGTGTGTGTGTGTGTGTGTGTGTGTGTGTGTGTGTGTGTAGTGTCACAGCCTCCAGTGCTGACGGAGATGCCGATATCGTACACAGCCTTTTCTCGAGAAGACATCTATCTGCCCTGTGAGGCCTCTGGTAACCCGACACCCACGTACGTACAGCAGCGAGACCACTGGTCATTCACCTTGTGTGTGTGTGTGTGTGTGTGTGTGTGTGTGTGTGTGTGTGTGTGTGTGTGTGTATTTGCAATATATAGCAGTGGATAAATATGATGGACAAACAAGACATATGAATGTGTCTGGCTGTTTGTCCACTTCCTCCCTCTGGCCTTTCTGTTGGCATGGCGATAAATGTTCTTCTAATAAAATCACAGCAATAACGAAATCATCTCGCCGTCTTTCCGTCTCTCTTTGTCTTTTCCTTCCCTCCCACTCCTCCCTGCCATCTCTCCCTCCTCCTCCATCCTCTCGTACCTCACTCCAAATTCAAACTTCACTGGTGTTAGTTCAGAGGACGCGGCTGGAGATATTATAGATCTTTGTTAATGTCAACAAACCAAAACCAACCACGTGTTGGTCCGTCTCTCAGTACTATTTATTTATTATTATTTATTATATTATTTATTTTAATGAAACAATATGTCTTGTGCAGATTCACGACAGCGTAGAAAGATCAGAGAGTACTGAGAGATGGACTAACAAATTATTGGTGTTTTTCATGAGGTTTGTTGATAATAACACTACATTCATCCTTAAACGCCACCAAATCTACAAATGTACTTCTTTGTTTTGTGCCATGAACACTAAGGTATCCTCTCTATCTGTATTTTAATCCCATGTAGCCTCATTTCAAGGTAAGATAAAGCAGAACTTGATGTATTTCGGGAAACTGTCGTGCAGCAGTTGCAGTAGAAAGCAGGGAAGAGAATCAGAAAGTTGTAAAGATGTAATGCACAGAGAGAAAGAGACTGAAGGAGTGTTTAGGCCATCACACTTGCTGTTAGTTGGCCTTTGAGTTGCTGTTGACGTGGTGAAAAGCTTCCTCCTCCTCCTCTTCCTCCTCTCTGTAGTTTCCGCTGGGTGAAGGACGGCCAGGCGTTCGGCTCGGAGCGGCAAGAATCCGGGACGCTGCGAGCCGAAGAGGAGGAGCCCCTCGAATCGTTCGAAGGCTACTACCGCTGCTACGCCTCCAACACCCTGGGGACCGCCATGACACACACCGTCCAGATCATCGTGGAGGGTGAGTCACACACACACACACACACACACACACACACACACACACACACAAATACACACAGAGCATTTATTGTATCCACTGTGATCTTCAGACATGCTGATTCATAGATGTCACATGAGTGAAATGTTATGAAGGATTTACAGTAAGACACAAATCCCTCTCTGTCTCTCTACCCCCCCCCCCCCCCCACACACACACACACACACACACACACACACACACACACTTCGTGACTCAGTGAGGTTGACTGGGGCCACCTGTTCTGCTCTCTCATCTCTTGTTACCGTGGCAACCATTTCCTGGAGACAGAGCGGTGACGTCACTGGGCCGGGGGGTGGGGGGTGGGGGGGGTGAATGAGGTTGGCAAGCGTGAGGCGGTGCTGGGACGTTACTGTTTCACCTGACTGTGTTCAGCCAACGATAAACACAAAGGAAGGGGACGTAGCGCAGCATCAGCTGAAGGGTATATATGGACTGTATGTACAAGGGCCTCATTTCCACGGAGGGCTCTTTTTAGAAATCCTACTTTTACAGTTCCAGTTTGATTTACTCACTAAAATAAAACTGTGTCCTCTGACTTCCACAACAAACTGGTGACAGAAGAGATGAATTGATAAAAACGTCTCCTTTGGTTACTGCTGTGCGCTCGGAGCAAAAGTCTTTCCAGATTTCCTGTCTTCATGGTGGAGGTTGTTGGGTCTGTATACGCATGAAAACTGAAGGCACTTCTCAGGATTCAGGGCTGAAAAAGTAACTTCAGTTGTTCATCATAAAGTATCATTTAAAAAGCATGATAACTACTTTAATCACAGTTTGGTGTTTGCAACTAGCTGGTAAACACAGTGGAGCATTCAGCAGCTAAAGAGCCAGATATTTCTTTCGAGTGTTGGTAGAGACCAAATCAGAGCTAGAAGAGAGAGAGAATACAGGACAAACGTGACTCTGAATGAATTATAATGTTGCTCCGTGTCTGCTGGATTTCTAAACAGGCAACTGTATGCTAGCTTGCCAAATCAAAAAATATCAAAAAAATCAATGAGGTCTGGTTTATGGCACAGCAACCTTCAGGATGTGATGTGGCGCAGGGTGAACAATCACATGACAAAGATGTGTTTTCTACATAATAATAATAGTAATGCATCTCTCATTTCATTCCCCCTGCAGTTACGGATAATCCTGGCGCTGGTTTGTAGAAGTTACATCAAAGGAAATGGTGGGCATAATAATTGCAGAAGGGAGCAGTTATTACGTCTACCATTTCCTTTGATCAATAGTGTTACAGCGAATGTGAAACAACACATACTGTGTACAGAATCCAGCATGAAACCAAGCTCTTACTGTAAAGTGAGCTCCATGGTCACAACCTCTGCTGAAACAAACTGTGAAGCAAGAAAGGAGCACTGACTCACTGCAGGTTTGCTGCAGCATCTCTCTGCATCATGTACTGCTTCCTGAGCAAAACTGCAACAGAGAGCTAACAGTTAGCACTGTTGCGTTTAAAGAGCAGAAGAGCGGGACAGTATAAAATCAGGAAGACGAGACGTCCTGATGCTGTTCATGATGTATGTTGAAGTATATAAAGTTCTTAACTAATAATTTGTCGCTTTGTGTTTCAGCTCAACCAGTTCTTCTAAAGCAACAAAAAACACACAAGAGTGCTGGTGAGGGAGAGAGCACCATCCTGTCCTGCAGCCCTCCACAAAGCTCCACTCCTCCACACATCCACTGGATGGACAAGAGTGAGTCTGTTTTTCATTTTGGCTTTGTGTCTTCTGTCCAGTTTATTAGCGGCCGTTCTGCGTGACAGACAGACGGACGTTGTCTCTGTTAGTCGTCCAGTCTTCCTGTCTCTCTCTCTGCTCGTCTGTCTCTGGAAGTCTCTAAAATCTGAGCAGCTTTGTGGGATTTTGTTTGCATCTGTCGTTCCAGCTGAGGGCCCGGTTGGAGGGATTTGCATCGCTACGCTGCATTGCAGACCATTTCCACTCAAACTAATGAATGCAGTGCTGTCAGCTGATGTTTCTGGGAATTTATATTTCTAATTTCTTCCTTTTCTCTCCCTCCCTCTCTCCCTCCCTCTCTCCCTCTCTCTCTCTCTGCCTGTCTAATGACATAGTGCCTTTCAAGTTGTCAGTTTTGTTTAACTCAAATGTGAGAGTCAGTACTGCAGTGCCCCCCAACTTGGAGCCACTTAAACAAATAAATAAACAAAGCTTTTGCTTCACTTTTGCACGTTTAGGAAACCAAGCACCACAAACGCTCACTTCTTATTACACGGCAGAGGAAGCAATACAGCCGCTTCCTGTTTTCAGTTGCAACGACCTGTGTAGCAGCCCCCCCCGTATGGTAAAACACTCAGCAATCATTTATTCGCCTGGACGAACAGCATGAGCAGCATTTCTCTGACACCGCGACTCAGGAATCAAAACACCTAGTGGTCATTTACAACCTTCATAACTCCCCCCCCCCTCCTGACCACATTGTACCTGAACTTCTCTGGTTCTGTGTCTCGTTCGCCGCAGGGATGGTGCACATCAAGCAGAGCGACAGAGTGATGGTCGGCCTGGACGGGAACTTGTACTTTTCTAATCTTCTGAAGAGCGACAGCAGAGACGACTACATCTGCAACGCCCAGTATTCAGCAGCCAGGACGATTCTCCCCGAGGCCGCGGTCAGCCTCACTGTCAAGCCCAGTGAGTGCACGCACACACACACACACACACACACACACACACACACACACACACACACACAGACTGCAAACCAAAGGAATAATAATAATCAGTAACATTACATTAAAAAAAAAATGAGACAGACAAAATTGATGCTGTAGAAGCTGAGATATCCTGACTTAGAACGTTGGGTCCTACATTTCCCATAATGCAACACTCACCCCCTCCCCTTCCTACATACCCAGTTCTGTCGACGCCACAACAGTCCTCCCTTCATGAAGGGCTGTTAGACTGACAGGTGTTTCTGTTATATAGTCCAGCCCGGGAGTAATAAAGGATCGAAAGTCACTAAAATCAGAGACACATGCGTTTATGAAAATATTTTGCAAGATTCAGGAGCGAAGAAGAAAAATCACATTACAGTTTAGTGTGTATTGATTTCATATGCTCTCTCTCTCTCTCTCTCTCTCCAGGTAATGACGTGGTTCATGCTAGAAAACCCCACTTCTTCCATCCCACTGGCTCCCACAGCACCGTGCTGGCCCTCAGGGAGCAAAGCCTCACCCTTGAATGTATCCCCAACGGCCTGTAAGCATCTCAGTGTGTGTTTGTCTGCGTGGAAGTGTGTGTGTGTGTGTGTGTGTGTGCCGTCTGACACATCGTCCCTTTCCTATCTGCACTCTCCCACCTTCGTCATGATGAGGGGAAACATCACTCTACACATACAGACCTTTCAGCTGACAGCAGTCTGTTTCTGCATCCACCTGCCTGTAACTATCAGAACACGTCACTGTCGTCCTTCAGGGAGTTTGAATTCAAACTTGACATTTCTGAAAACAGACATAAAGCCTTATTTTAATCACAGCGGCAGGCGCTCAGACAGCCAATCACAACACTGGTCTCATCGTTCTGAAACAGCTGAGCCAATCACAGTGAAGCATGACAGCGACACAAAGCTGCAGCCAGAGGCGGAAGATGTTTTGACAGTTTCACGACTAGTAATATAAAAAAGATGTTTTAATTCTTCCGTGTTTCATGGTTGCATCACATCGTACAACAGCGTTTGTAATACATTTCAAGAAAAAAACATGAAATGTCACATTTGCTTAAAAGAAAGTTGAAAGGAAGCCACAGGATCGATGACTTATAACCGACTGCATGTGATTTGATGAAGTAAACAAGGTGGATGGAACCTATATTAACACATTACAGATAAATGCAGACCACTTTCCTCATCCTATTTTCATCTACTAGTTAGAGAGTATTTAATCAAAATAATGATTTACATTGAAGTTCATGCAAAAGTAGTGAGTTGCATCAGTCCAACAGCCAGTGGACGCTGCATGTGTCCCCTGTCGTCCAAGTCTTTGCACACGAGTTCTGCTGCAACTTGAGTGTTCACAACTGAGTTTGGAAAAAGCAGTTTGATATTTAATGTAAACAGTTTAATGTAATATATCTGTTTACACACACACACACACGTTTGACACTAATCCACTTTATTAAATCATTCTAACTCTCCTCTGTTTCATTGCTGTTTTGTGTTCGCTCTAATTATCCTCCGTCCCCTGTGAGTCCCGTCTCCATGGCGATAAATGGAGTGTCACTATAATTTTGCCTTAACGATGAAATAGGATATTGCATCATTAACGTGATCATCTGTGTTCATTCAGCTCTAATTTCCTCCATATCTCTCTCTCGATCCATCCATCGCCGTCCCTCCGTGACCACTCGTCTCATTCTGGTCTCTGCGCCCGCAGACCCACTCCAAAGGTGGAATGGAAAAAGAAGGACAGCAGCCTGGAAGAAACAGGCGGCAAGCTGGAGAGCCACGGCCGCTGGCTTAGCTTCGAAAGCATCGCCCAGGACGATGACGGGGAGTACGAGTGTAGAGCCTTCAACGTACACGGGTCCACCTCACACTCCTTCACGGTCACTGTGGAAGGTGCACATACAGTCCATGAGTGCTGATGCATGTGAACAAGTCGTTGCCATGTTAGTTCTGAGACAGAAGAGGAAGTGGACGCTGTTACTGGCGAAAACCTGATCAGGGTTATTTGCTCAGACTTTAGAGGCTCAGAGTCTTCCTCACTTCCTCTGTGTTGCTGCTCTGCATCAGTCTGTCTCTGATGATGCTTCACTTTCATGTTTTTGCCTCTTATGTTGCGGCTGTTGTCAGCTGTATGTATAGAATAAATCAACAGGTCTATCGTGGCAAATACAAGTGAGTTACAGTCTGTTTTCTGTCTGTAGCGCCTCCCTACTGGGTGAAGGAGCCTCTGAACCTGCTGTACGCTCCCGGGGAAACAGTGCGGCTGGACTGTCAGGCTGAAGGCATCCCGACTCCCACCATCACCTGGAGCATCAACGGCGAGTCAGTCACAGGTGAAGCTGTTTTTAATGTTTCTGTATCTTACTGGACTCTGTTTATTTGTTGTTAAGTGTGTTGACCAACAAAAGGTCTGGAGAAAAAGTATTTGATCAGCTTAATCGTACACTGAAGTGAGGTTTTAAACTGCCCCTGAGAGGCTCTGATTTAGTTTCAGTGTCCAGCGATCAGCAGTTTCATTATTTCACACAAAGCTTGATGAAAGAGAGATTTCAGGGAAGAGCAGCGATGGTTTCCTGGCTCCACTCTGTCCACTCTGTCCACTCTGTCCACTATAACAGAGAGCCTCTTAAGCTCAGATGAATTACACAGGATGCATTTGTTGAGATGGACTCGCCAAGATCCTCGACTGACTCCCGGAGAGAGAGGGAGGCGAGAAGGAAAGACAGATAATAAGAGAAAGAAAGACAAAGAGAAAGAATGAGAGAGAGAGAGAGAACAAAAGAAAGGAAGAAAGGGAGGATGGAAGGGAGAAAGGAAATCAAAAGAGGAAGACAGAACAGAAGGAAGGACGGAACTGAGGAAATGAGATGAGAAATTAAATGAGGAAAGAAAGGGGGGAACAAAGGAAGGAAGGAAGGAAGGAAGGAAGGAGGGGAAAAGAGAGGAAGGAAGGAACACAGGAAGGGAAATTAAATGAAGAAAGAAAAGAAGGACAGAACAAAAACACTGTTTCTACAACAGGGACAGCACCAGAACTAAAGTTAAAAAGTTTGAACCAAAGTTCTGTTGAAGGGAACAGAGTCTGTAACAGCTGCTGCTGCTTTGTGTTCAGCCTGTTTGACAAACTCACAGTAATGTCACATTGTTCAGTCCAAACTCCTGTTTCTAACCTCCTCCTCCTCTCCCTCACCTCCCCCGCCGTGTAGCCGTGGACGACGACCCCCGTCGGAGCGCGTCGGGGGGTGTGTTGATACTGAGGGATGTTGAGTTTGCTGACACCGCCGTGTATCAGTGTGAGGCCACCAACAAACACGGCTCCATCCTCCTCAACACGTACCTCTATGTCGTTGGTACGTACTCGCTTCCTGGCTCTACTTATAAGATATAATATATATAATATATAATAATATATATATTTAATATGTGACGGATCAGTAACGGTGGTTATTTCTCAGAGCTCGCTCCTCAGATCCTGTCCTCTGACGGAGTGGTGTACAGAGTCACTGAGGGCGGAGACGTCAACATGCACTGTGAATCCTTTGGCTCCCCGCGACCACACGTCACATGGTGAGACACGCAGTGTTCGAACTCCAGGGGGGGGAGGGGGGGGCGTCTGAGAGCTCCTGCTGCACGCCAACACAAGCGTTGCATTTTAGGCGCCCTCAGGAGAGTCAACTCAGTGGTCTCATGCTTTTTATGAAAGATTAAATCCTTCACAAAGTATTTCTAAACTGTAACTTCACTGACAACTTTCAGCTGCTTTGCTGTTTCATTTTGGAGGCAAACTCCGCAGGTATGAAAGTGCAGATACTGTAGGTGAAGGCCGTAGCCACGCTGAGGTCACGTCCTCAGGAGTTCATATTTTGAGATGACACACATATTACACGTGGTGTTTTTTAAAGGCCGACTCTGATGTTTCTTAGACTGAATATATCTAAATATTTACTGTGTTTTTAGGCAAATAACATTAAATAAAAATGAGGGCGTTTTCTTAGTTTCTTTTCAGTGTATAGAAGGCTTTTGGAACAACATTTAGACCGTAATATAAAAGAATATAATTGAATGGTTAAATGAATAGATAACGTGTGAAATGATGTGACTTTGTGGCAGCTTTCTTTGCACTGTCCTCTCTTTAAGATAAGTAGACAACATGATTTGCAGCATACAGTCTGTATGATGTAAACAGTGTGCTTCTCCCAGGACATTACGCTCACTGTGTTCGCTTCTCTCTCTCTCCTCTCTGGCCCATCTTTTATTGATCTTCTTCCATCTATCATCCATTCACTGATGAGCCAGGAAACACGCGTCCACTGATGGAGTCACTGGGTTTTACTGCTGTTGCTGATGAATTCATTTCTGGGTGTCTAATGTTGGAATAAATCCTGAAAGGAGGGACGGAGCTGCAGCGACGCCTCTGATTAATGCATGTGTGGATCGATGTGTGTGTGTGTGTGTGTGTGTGTGTGTGTGTGTTCTCTGTAGGGACGCTGAGGACAAGCTTCCTCTGCTGTCGGACCCTCGTGTCTCCCTGCTGACCAATGGGACGATCGAGCTGTCCAACGTCAGTCACGCTGACAGCGGAGAGTACACCTGCTCTGTCCAACACACCAACATCTCCATCACGGCTCACCTGGAGGTCTTCAGTGAGTCTCACACACACACACACTCATCATGTACACCTGTGACACTAAAGTCTAACACCTGCACAGATGGCTTTGATAATGTGAACATGAGCAGCAGATAATCCATTTCATCTTCTTTTTTAATTAAGTCATTTTTCATTAGTGCAACGGGGCATTAAAAGGGGACAAATTAGACGGACAGACACAAAACAGTAAGACGTAACAAACACAGGTGATGATTTTAATTTGTTTGGAGAACTTCGTATTCGTGCATGTATGAAAGTGGAAGAGGAATGTGCCGGTATGTGCGAGGAGTATAATAACAATAATAATAACAATATTGATAAATAAAAATATTTTTTTAAGGAAGAAAAAGTGGTGAAATAGCAAATATTTGTGCTAAAGTTCTTAATATTCTGGAGGTTCAGATCTGCTTTTGACATAAAACTCATACGGTACGGCAGCGCGGACGTCCATGCAGTATATTTGTTCCAATATTCAGTTTTTTTATTCCTGAGAATGATGTACTTTCTAGTGGCAAAGCTGCAGAAGCATTATTTGTAATATCGCTGGTCACTGAGATGAATGAAATCTTTGAAAGCGATGTTTACCTCACGTACCTGGTTTGACGGCATGAAGCCGTTATGTTATGTTATGTATCTGATACAGAAATCAAACTCAAGAGTTTGAAAGAATGGAGAAGAACACATTACAGTGTTTTCATGTGATGTGAAAAAGAGTTTAAATGACAAAATAACCAGTCAACAGTGTAAAAGTCATCTGCCAACTTCTAGTTCTAATAATTGGAACTCTTTTTTCAATCCTCCTTAATTGAAAACAAATACAACATCATGCAGGAGAGACTGCTGGTGACGCTGAAGCAAACCACCACCACAGTTTCTGGTCCAAAGACACAGATATTTTGAGACAGCATGCTGAAGATGTGTGTCATTCTGCCAGAAGGAATAACAGGAAATGACAGATACGTCCCGATAACTGCAGCAGTGAAAAGGTTACAGATTGATCCGCTCAGATAATTGGCTTGAAATCATTAAAGAGATCCTCGAGATGGAAAGACTGACTCTTCTGCTGAGACTGAGAGATGATTCATGTATTAGATGGATGAAATGGATGAACATGTCTAACCTTTACTCTTCAGTCACCCTCTTTGTTTTCTGTGTGCTTCACCAATCATGGATGATAATAATCTGCAATATGCAAATGATGTAGAGCTACAAAAAGACTTTCATACCTCCTCTGCTCACATTTCTGCCCTTAAAAAATATTTTTTAAATACATTTTCAATAAAATGTTTACAGAACAGAGTCATGAAAAGCTGTTAGTGAGTAATAGATGAATATGTTACAGGAGGAAACAGTACCACAGATGTGCCAGATGTGCCAGATGTGCCAGATGTGCACACGTCGAGCAGATGCCTGAAACAGTATAAATAAACGTGCCGTCACACGTGCACACAGTGACCTGTGCTGTGCTTTCCCGTTCCTGTCAGATCGAACCGTGATGCTGACGAGGCCCCAGGACGTGCGAGCGCTGCGAGGAACCAGCGCTCTGCTGGACTGTCGCTTCTACAAAGACCCTCAGCTGCTCGGCCACCAGATCGTCTGGAGGAAAGACGGACACAAACTGCAGGAATCGTCACCAGACGACAAGTAAACGCACACGCTGAGATGTTTCAGTCCGCAGCACGTTAACATCAGGTTGTGACGTCACTGTTTCATGTTAGAACTGCATGTTTTAATCGTCACTACTATCACATGATACGTCACGACGTACCGACTTATCTCATTAAAACAACACACTTTTGTTGTTATGACATAAGTTGCCGCGTTGTTATAACAAGACAATTCCATATTTTGTTGAAAAAGATCCAGTAAATGCCTAAAGAGACGCTGCAGAAGAATTTATTATATTATGTTTTATGATATTACATTTAGCTGTAGGGCGTCCTGGTACAGATACCACATGACATAACAACACTGACAATATAAATACAGACCATTTAAGAAAAAAACATGAAGAAGACGCTGACTATGGAAACAGAAACATCCCTCTTTTCCTCACCTCACCTCTCTACTGTGAAGATGAAGGCAGCGACGCCCAAAAGAAATGTGATTTTTGAAAAGATAAAGGAGGAAGTTGACTCACACCAACATAAACTGCAGTGTGTGTTCACAGTGAATGTCAGTACGCATTAAAACAGGTGGATGTTTGAGTGTGCTGTTGTGGGACGCAGGAGGCTCTACCCACAAGTACTAACATTTTAACTAAATTGCAGCTGATGATGAAACAGCTCTAGAAAGTTATTTGAAAACAAGAAAAAAGTATTAAACATTTAGAAAGACAGTATAAAATGGTAAAGCTTGTGTATTTAAGATAAGTTCAGGTGTTGCAGAGGCTCAAAGACAGAAATAAGTACAGAAAACAAGATTTAAAATGACAAGTATATGAAATGAAAGTTAGAATACAAATAAAAATAGAAACTACATAAGAGCATAATTACAAGGCCAGCGTGACAAAGTGTGTGATAGCAGCAGCAAGTCTAGTGTTTGTAAACAGCGTACACCAGAATAATACGAGACGAGTAAGTAATGAACTATATGAAATATAATTAAAATAATATATAATGTTATTAATATTATTCCTTGTATACTAAGAGAGATAAGTAAGATACGTTTATAATATGTACTGTATACAATCAGTATGTGGACGCAGAGACACAGCAGCTGATGCCAACACACCTGAGAAGATATAATCACCCAAATGAAGTGGGAACACCTGCGTGGAGGACGATGTCTAACTGGTTCAGTCCTGGCAGGAGAAATTAAAGGACCCCTCCCTCATTACTACTGCTGATGTACCCTGAAGCAAGGCACTTAACCCCAACTGCTGCAGCAGCCCACAGAGCAGGTCGGGTGTGGAGCAAAGACTCACTGAGAAAGACTCACGCTCAGCCAATACAATGCAGATTTCGATGGCTCCGCCCATCTGTACCTGTCGGCAACCTGAAAGGGAGAAACACAGGACAGGTGGAGGAGCACCGTCACGCCATGAAACTAATACCAGTTGGTAACAGACCTTCATTAAAAAGAAAATATTGTGTGTGTGTGTGTGTGTGTGTGTGTAGGTACACAGTGTTTGAGAATGGCACCTTGAAAGTGACAGACGTCCAATCAGGCGACAGCGCGCCTTATTCCTGTGAGGTCATCACAGACCTGGACCACATAAAGGCCAGTGGCTCCATCACTGTAGTAGGTATGTCCCTGTGTGTGTGTGTGTGTGTGTGTGTGTGTGTGTGTGTGTGACAGTTTAGTTTTAACACTCACAGTTTTCTGTTGGACCCTCAGCACGGCCGGACCCTCCCAAAGAGCTGTCTTTGTCCAATGTTGAAGACCACAGCCTCACTCTCAGCTGGATCCCAGGACACTCACACAACAGCCCCATCACAGGTACTGAGCACGCACACACACACACACACACACACACACACACACACACACACACAGATTGTTAGATGCTTCTTTACATACTGAACATTTTCAGATGAGTTTAAGGCTCATGTTGACCCTCAGATCTTCTATTAAACTGTCAGGTATTAGAGAGGCATGACCTGGACCTGCCTTCTGGTAGGATAGACGTTTTGGTGGCACATGATAACATCATCATCGTGTCTGTCTCAGAGTTCATCGTGGAGGCCCGGGAGGAGCAGCACACAGAGGAAGGGAAGTGGAGGTGGGAGGAGAGGGAGAGAGTGCCCGGGGACTTCAACCACCTGCAGCTGAACCTCCGCCCCTACTGCACCTACCGCTTCCGGGTCATCGCCGTCAACATGCTCGGCCGCAGCAACCCCAGCGGGTCCTCAGAGCACCACAGCACGCCGCCGGCCGGTAAGTGACGCCGGGCGGTGACACTGTGACGTTCTGCCAGTTTAACGTCTGTGATGTTCGGATGAGATTTTCATCACATCTGTCAGGTCAGGAAGTTTGATTCCCACACTTATATTGACTCCATTAGGATGAGGCAATTCTTAAAGGAATAACTCAACATTTATGGGAAATAAACTGACCATAGATTCTTAGATAACTGAATTACCTCAGCTGCAGAGGGTACTTTATTTGAGACAGGCTCATATTAGAGACATGCCTTTATTTCTAATTGATAAGTATATTTGCTTCTGATCTGCTCCTGTTAAACGTTTTACATTTTTACATTTAAATTGCATTATGCTACAAATGCAAACTCAAAACTTCCTGTATATGTTTCAAACCAAAAGCCCTCTTGCATTTCAGTGGACAGAACCCCTTCATTTCCTAACAAGGCTTTTATTGTGAAACAAACATTGCAGGACGTGCATGGTTCCCATATGGTGCTTCAAATGCAGCTGCTGCCATCTTGTGGCATTTTGTAGTTACTGCAAAATACAGTTTGGCTGGACATTAACACACATAAACCCACCGAGACTGAAATAGGACAGTAACACTTTAGATGAGAAATCCAGAACAACAAAGTGCTGAAAATAGCATCAATATACTGTTGAATTTATCCAATTAAAACGATGGAAATGATGTACATTACGCTTAGTTGGCATGCACATTATATAACAGGCAGCTGGAGTTTCTCCACCCTGTATCTGGCCCCGGCCAGAGTTAGATGAGAAGATAACACTCACGCCTGTACGCTGAATATAAGTTACAGCCAGGTTAGCTTACTTAATGCTTACTTTAAATTACTGTTGGACAGATAATTTCCAGTCTTTGTGCTAAACTAAGACAACCTGCTGCTGGCTGGAGTATTTATCTCTTTAAAATGGGGTGTCCTCTGTCTTCCTCCCTCTGTCTCTTTCCTCAGTTCCTGACAGTAACCCTAAAGATGTGCGCACTGAGTCCGTAGACACAAACACTCTGGTCATTACATGGGATGTGAGTATTTTAATCTGTCTGCATCTGTGTGTAAACATGCTCTGAAGCATTCCCGTGCATGCAAGCCAAATTTAATCCCAACGCATTTTATATTCCCGTGTGTCTTTGCAGGAGATGGACCAGCACTTGCACAACGGCCAGGGCTTCCTGTACAAGGTGTTGTGGCGGGAGGCTGGAGGGACGAGTGTACACTGGAACTCCGCAGATGCACAGTCTCCACCCTTCTTTGTGAACAACACGGGAACGTACACACCGTTTGAGATCAAAGTCCAGGCTGTCAACTCACTCGGAGTAGGACCGCCGCCGACGCCTGAGATCGGACACTCCGGAGAGGACAGTACGTCACCTGAACACTTCGGATCATCATCAACTTTATTTTTTACTATTTACGTATTTATTTATTTATTCATTCCCCTAAAAAACTCACACACAAAAACAAGACATCGCTCCCTTTTACAATAACTCACATTAAACTGTTTTCATATAGAGAATAAAAATAAAGGGACATTTTGGAAAGAAAACTAATGATGGACAATAAATATAATAATAATAGTCAATAGAAACAACATCAACAACAAAAAACAACATACAAAAATGGTAATTTAATACAATTTTTAACTTTTAACTATTTTATCAGCAACTGGGTTAGGTTTTACAGGAGACTCTTTTTGGGGTTTTCCTTAAATTATACATATTTTTTCATATGGAGAGATGATGAAGATAACAACTCATTGAACCAGACTGATCCAGAGGGAGGTTTCTGTCTTTCCAACACATATTAATACACTTACTGGCTTTCGTTGTGGTTGTTCTTAGAAAGGCTTTGATGTTACTGGGGAGTGTGGTTAACTTTGAGGTGTCCCTTAATAGAAATAAACATGGTTCTGTAGGTACGTCATATTCTACACATGTTCTTTCCCAGCTGTCATCATCAATTTCAAAAGAAAGATCTTCCTCCCATTTTGTAGAGAAAAAGCGTCCCATGGTGATAAATTCCTTCTGACTAAAAGTCTCGTCTGACCTTTCTCACACCAGAACTGAGTAATGCATTCCCCTCTTATACAAGGGAGTCTGGATTCAAACATGG
Organism: Enoplosus armatus; assembly: GCF_043641665.1. Taxonomy (NCBI): domain Eukaryota; kingdom Metazoa; phylum Chordata; class Actinopteri; order Centrarchiformes; family Enoplosidae; genus Enoplosus; species Enoplosus armatus. The sequence goes on along the minus strand of NC_092187.1, from coordinate 24,794,746 downwards.
CTGCACAGAACACCCAATGTCTCTCTGTTTGGTATGAAAGCAGCGACAAACAGTTGGACGACTCGTCAACATGAATGCTCTGTTTTGTCGGGGTCTTGTTTATGGTGGAAAACAGGCGTTGTACTGTGCAGCTTCTCACGAGCAGTTTGATGATTGCCAACGAGTGATGGACAGGCAGCTGCAGCGTAACTTCACCTCAGCTTTGCGTAACATTGTCAGTCTCAGTTTGAGCTGACGGGCTGGTTCATTCATCACCAGAAGGTCGTCTACAGGGCTGTTACCCGGGCCGGAGGTGAAGTTATTTAGCTTCATCACCGGCTTTGAGTTTGACTTTAGGATTAGTATCATAAGAACTGGATAACTGGACTCCAACATGGCGCCCAGATAATGAAAACTGCGTTTTCTGTCTGTCGGGTTGTCCTCCACATTGTGAGGCCCACTGCACATGTGCATTAGTGTTGAGCTGGCTCTGCTATAGACTTTCCATTTTGATTTCTCTTTATACGTCCGTGGTTGTTGCCCCTTTCATTAATCCATTAATCATTCCGATCACAGTCACATAAGTGAGTGGCGCAGGCCAACGCAGGCCTACATGAGTCAGAAAGATTTCATTCATGGTAAGAACACACAGTATAACATCATGTCTGTCTCTCTCTCTCTGTCAGAGCCTGAGGAAGCTCCCACTGGAGTTGCAACAACTGTGATGAACAGCACCGTCAGAGTCAAGTGGAAAGAAGCCCAGAACGTCCGAGGTCTGCTGCTGGGATACAAGGTACCCGTCCCTTCTTCACTCCTGAGCTGAACTTTTTAACTGCCAAGGAGGCATTTTTTGTCAGTTTGTGGGATATTTGACAACATGTGGTGGAGAGTTCTTGCTTTAGAGGTGGCCGTCTTTGACCACGAGGCCTAGAGGCAAAGCTGCGTTACATTCGTCAGTCCAAGACAAATGAGTCAGCGAAGGCCTCGTCAGTCTCCACCTTCACCAAGTTTGGTACTTAACATACTTTGATTACCCAGAAAATATGAAGTTGTTGTCCTAAAATTAGGTGCCAGATTCTTGTCACCTAAACTTTTTGACTTCTGGCATTTTTACCTTTTCTTTAAAGGTTTGAACATGTCGTGCGTTTGCAGTCACGTGTACATAACAGGTGCACACATAAACAGTGATATATATAAAATGTGACGGCCTTTCACAGATAGGTGGGTAGAACTTAATGGTCTGACTCACTTTTGAAACAGAAACACGAGTCATCCCTGTACAGAGCCTAATACTGTGTGTTCTCCAAACATCAGAGGGCTCGTCAGTCACAGTGTCCTCAGATTCAGATGCACATGAAACAATTCATTAACTTGTAAATTCAGAGGGTTGTGCAGAGGTATGCTTTGTTATAGAGCCTCAACAATCAGACACATTCATTCATGAAAGTAATCTGCAACTATTTTGATAATTGATTAGTCATTGAAGACGATTCCATCTTCTCGAATGTTATAATATGCTGCTTTTCTTTTTCTGAACGTCATTGTAAACTGAATATCTTCGGACCGTTGGTCAAACGAAACAAGACATTCGATGAGGTCACGCTGGACTTTCAGAAATGATAAGATGCAGTTACAGCTGCAACTAACCGTTATTTTCTTGATCAATTTCATCTACAGAACGTTTTAATTACTCATTTAGTCAATCACATGTACGACCACTTCTGTTTATAATAATGATATGAAACAGAAAAGCAGCACATCCTCACTTTTAAGAGAATTTGTAGCATTTTCACTTCATAAAAAACTTTTTAACAGTTAATCAAAATTCATTTCCTGTCTGGATGAATCATTTTCAGCTGTAGTTGTAAATCTAGCAAAGCAAATTATTATTATATTACAATTCCAGGCAACACTAATTCATCTGGTTAAGCCATTGGTTGAACTGCACATTAATTTAGTTTTGTCTGCCCATATGTCAGATCTACATCAGGAGGCTGGGTCCCCAGGGGGGGCGGGGCCGGAGGTCTCTTGGGAAACTGCACCACAAGGATGAGAAAGAGGAGAGATTGGAGCGAGGGAGGGAGAGAGACCGGGTGGTGGTGGTGGTCAACAGCAGCAAGACCTCAGAGGAAGTGTCGGGGCTGCAGCTGTACTCTCGGTACGAGCTGTCCGTCACGGCCTTTAACAGCAAAGGGGAGAGCCCTCACTCCCCCCACCACCACTTCAGCACCCCGGAGGGAGGTGAGTTTAAATGAAAGGTTTAGTTTCAAATGGCAAAGTTACAGCAAGAGATGTTCTTGTTGGAGATGTTTTCATCAGATATGCTAACTGGCGTCTGCATGCGCCCCGTGTGTCTGCGTAGCCCCCGGCCCTCCTGCATCACTGAGGTTTGAGAGCCCATCAGAGAAATCACTGACTCTCTACTGGACCCCTCCAGATGTCACCAACGGCATCCTGCTGGGCTACATGGTGCTGTATCAACAAGGTGAGGTGGAGTTGTGATGGGTTTATTGTTACTGATGTTTAAACCTCATTATATACTGTGGACTTCTTCACCTGCAAAGCAGCTAGTAGCTAAACAGTAGCTGGCAAATACATGTAGTGGAGTAAAAAGTACACTGAGTAGAAGTATAAAAGAGCTTTAAATGAAGTGAAGTACCTCAGAGTTGAGTACTTGAGTAAATGCACTTGTTGCTGACAAACTCCCTGGTTGGTGTTTCCTCTGTAGAGGTGCAGAGCAGAGACAGTCCGTTGCAGATGGAGTACATCAGCGATCCCAGCGTGACTCACATTGAGTTGGACCCTCTGGACCCCAGCAGCCATTACATCTTCAAAGTGATAGCACGCACCGCCGCTGGAGACGGCCCCCCCATCACACTGCGGGGCGCCACCCTGCTCGAAGGAGGTGAAATCACAGTGATTAGTTTACAACATTCTGCTTTCAACTCCTTTCATTTACATGTTTCCAACGTAGCTTTCATTTAACTCCTCTTCGCTGTTTCCTGCCTCTGTCTTCTTTCCAGTTCCTCCATCCAACATCACCATAGAATCCAGTAACACATCATTCAATCTGAGCTGGGTGCCCGGAGAGCGAGACAGGAACCACGGCTTCCACATCCGCTACCTCGTTAAGAGTGGTAAGAAAAGATGGTGGTGATGGAGCTTTTACTTTTCTACATAATGACTCTAAGAGAGGGAGATGGAGAGAAAAGAGGATGCCACTGAACATGTGCTTATAGGCGTTTAATAAGGCAGCAGCCTGTCATTACTGTGATGTGAGGTGGAAACACTTCAACATGGTGCCTCAGGCTTCTTCTAGAAGGCTGGGAGTTTGGTAGAAAGGAAGAAGATGAAGACGAAGATACAGAGCAGATGAGAGAGGAAGAGAGTGAGGAAACATTAATCAGCGCAGAAAATGACGACTTTACTGATCTATGACATTCCTGTGTGTGTGTGTGTGTGTGTGTGTGTTTCCTGCAGTCGGGGGTAAGTGGGAGGAGTCAGAGGTGGTGAACTCCACACAGGGTTTCTATTCGCTGGCAGGCCTCCAACCAGGAACTCAGTACCACCTTCAGATCCTGCACGGAAACGACACTCAGTGGGAATCTACGGCATGGACCATGGGACCAGGTATCTGTGCAGAAATGTTCTTCTTAAATTAAATTCTCAATAACAGCCTCTAATAAAGGCAAAAAACACATTTTGGGGGGTTGGAATCACCTGTAGCCTAGTCAACATGGTAAATTCAGTATAATGCATTAAATCCATCAGTACAGAGGTTTTTAAACTGTGAGGCGCCTCCCCAGGGGGGCGTGAGGAAAGATGCTCGCAAAATCTCGCTCCTTCTCTGAATCGTAACTCAGTCAAATCCGAAACAAACAGACTTTCACATTCAGTGTGTCTCACACTTTCAGGATTGTGTAAACATCTTTAAATCTGCTTCAGAATCTCCGAAAAGAAGACGCCTGTTATAACTCCAGAAACTTGCCTGAGATTCATCAGGTTTTGAAGTTTTCTTCAGTATCAAAGTAATCCAGTGATAGTCACCTGTGCGTTCATGGATTCACTGCAAACAGGAAGTGCTAACAGCTAATTCGGATTTTAATGGAGCCAATTTGCTAAAATGTAAACAAATACAGGCTAAAAAAACCTGAAGTTGTAACCCGCAGCTTAGTTCAGTGAATAATTCCACTTCCTATTTACAGTAAGGCAGAGAATAATAATCGGAGCGACAACATGCATTAACGTTAACTTTGACTGGGCTGATGGGGGTGTTGGTATGAATCGTTTTGTAGAGGTGTTGACGGTGTCTCTCCGTCTCTCAGTGCCGTCCGAGATGCCCGGTGGGTTCGCCACTCAAGGTTGGTTGATAGGACTCATCAGCGCCATCGTGCTGCTGGTGCTGATACTGCTCATCCTCTGCCTCATCAAACGCAGCAAGGGAGGCAAGTACGCAGGTAAGACAAGCAACACACACACACACACACACACACAGTCTTTAGTCTGCAGTCAAGAGTTTGATGTTGAGATTTTTTCCTACAGTGAAGGACAAAGAAGACAAGGAGGTGGACTCTGAAGCTCGGCCAATGAAAGATGAGACTTTTGGAGAATACAGGTGGGTCTGTCCTCACCTCGATGCCTGAAATATACCAAAGTTAAAATAAAGCCCAACAAAGTCCTCACATCAAGTGTTTAACTCGTGACCACATGAGGAGAGATAACCAAACTACCAACTTACATCTCATTTGTTCAACACACACAGAAACAAAAGTGAAAAAGCAACATGTTGTGGTTTTTTTGGAAACTGGAAATTGCAAAGGAGGAGCTGGCAATAGAATAAGAGCCAGAATACACAAACAGCTCCATGTCGTGGGCGGACAGCGTGTTGTTGGAGAGTAAGAACACCAGCATCCAGCCGGACTGAAGGGACAGTTGCTGAGCTGCAGGACACGACGTGTGTGTTCATGTCTGTAGGTTAGATAAGAAGAAGACTTTAGCAGGAAGCTAATGTGGTTGTTGTTGTTGTTGTTGTTGTTGTTGTTGTTGTTGTTGTTGGGAGTGTGTGTAGCAGGCTGCTGTCTGGCTCAGTGTGACTGTCTGTTCTGCATATCATGTTTCCGTTTCATGCAAATATTTGATTGGCTGTACTGAAATAAATGATCCATCTGCGTAAACTGATGGTAGTCCAACGTGTTCATGCAGAGGCGCCATCATAAAACTCAAAACTACACATCACTCACAGGACCTGAGATTTACAAAGCACATATGTTTGCAGGAGCAGACAAAAAACATGAGATTTACTTTCATCTGGACTTTAAATGTAGTTTAAAGTATAAAGAAGCAGAAAATGGAAATACTCAAGTAAAGTATCTCTACTTAAGTACAGTACCTGAGTAAATGTACTCTCCACCGGTAAACTTTAAGTATCATGATGCACTGAACATATGTTACCAGGTTTTCTCCTGAGTCCTCCTTGTGGTTCGCCCCCCCCCCCCCCCCCCCCCCCCCGTCCTGAGATTTCTGGTGTTGCTTTGTGGGTCTGAACATGAGGTCCCTCTCAGGAGAAGCCAGAGTGGACTCTGCTCTGCACTACAGAGCTGAGAGTGAAGAGTGCACCGAAGACGGCGGCTGATTCGATCGACTCTGATTAACGTTGTCACTAACACACCCACTAATGATGTGGTCCCTCTCATCCCCCCCCAGCCTCCAGCCTCCAGCCTCTGGCTCTGCTGCTTTACCTGCTTTTGTAACAGAGCATCACTGATTCAGTCAAACAGGAACCTGAGAAAAGTTATGCATCCATTCTGATGTGACGTCAATAGAAGAACTTTTAGATAGAAGTTATTTTATAAAGCCTCAGAGTTTATATATCGATCCTTTTCCTACAATGCTTCAGATCTCAACAGCTTTGTTAACGTTGGAATGAAACCTCTCATTCACTCTTTCCTCGCCTGTTTCTGCTGTAACGTTTTGGCTGCTGGCTTCATTTGGCCGTACAGCTCTAGCGCTCTCGGCTCTGCTTCCTTTTCATCTCACTTTTCTGTCTTTCCTTAATGCTCTGCCTGCAGATCCCTGGAGAGGTGAGGAAGTCAACCGCCTCTTTAACTCTTTAACACGCATGTGTTGCCTCTTGTGCCCGTGACTGTGTTTTGATGGTGTGTCATTGCATTTATGTAAACTACCTCAGTGGCAGAGGGAACCAGGCTTTTGTTCCTTCCTCCATGTTTACCTGTTGCCTCGATGAATTCAGTATAATGTTTATTTCCACAGCACTAATTCCATCAACTCTTCCAACAGAAGTTTCTCATTAAAGCTCTTGTAGCCTTTTACTGTAAAAATCGATGGGTTTTGTGGACAAATTAACATCAGTCAGGAGGACTGGAATTAATTAGAGAGGGAAAACATCATGTCAGAGCAGCAGAGTGAGGAGTATTCGTATTACACGACTTTGCTGTTGAACTGATGGAATTAGTGCTGTTGAAATGTATTATTATATTATTATAATACTAAATTCAGCATGTGAGCTGTTGTAGCAGGGCACAGGCCATTCCACCCCTTTACCCGTCCTTCATCAGAGACCAGCCTTCATTTGTTCATGGCAGCCCCGCCTATTACTTCAGGCCATTATTTGAATACCGGTTTTCATATGAGAATGTACTGTAATTACTGAGAGTGTTTCTCCCTCTGTCGTGTTGCAGCGATGCAGATGAGAAGCGCTCAGACAGCCAGCCGTCTCTGTGCGGGGAAAGTAAGCTGGGCAGCGACGACTCTCTGGCTGAGTACGGGGACAGTGTGGACATCCAGTTCAACGAGGACGGCTCTTTCATCGGCCAGTACAGCGGCCGGGGGCCCGTCCCCCAGGGCAACGAGAGCTCTGGTCCCGCCTCCCCCGTTAACGCAGTCCCGCCTCCCCCCATCGCTCCATCCATGTCGCGCATCCTGAACCGGCCCAGCTAGACACACACACACACACACACACACACACACACATACACACTGCCTGCCTGCAACAAAACACAGAGGGACAGACCACTCCTGACTCCACTGCCTGTGATATTATAGTGCAAGAACACACTCACACACACTGTCTCAATACATTCCACAGGTTTATGCAGTTAGCTGTTTACAGGATGTCTCACCTTTTCTACTACAAGTTTACACACACGCAGAAATACACACACACCTACAAGCAAACACACACAATCAGAGAGTCCTTCGCTCTTCTGTAAGAAAGGGAGACAGAGGGGGGGGTGACAGGAGCCAGTCGCACCAGCTGCTCGTAAGTTCAAAACTTAAGCCGAGTTATAACACAAGTTTACTAAGTGTGCGTCACTAAATTAAAGCGGGTTGAACCACGCGAACCAGTTGTTACGTGGAACAATTTGACTGCTGCGAGAATGAGAACACAAGCGAAGGCGTCTTGGAGCAGACAGCGTCACGGGTAATATGCAGGTAATGTAAAACAACCTCGTGGTGGATCTTTCGCTGAAACGTGACGCTGCAGTTGACTTCCTTGTTTGCGTTTGTTTGATTGGACGCTCCCGCAGACACCACTTAGTCATGTCTGAGGCAGCGTCCAACCTAAGACTTCTGGTTTGACTGGTGCAACCCGGTTCAGCGGCTGGATTGAAACCAGCTAGCAGTGACTCAGAGCTTAGCAAGGACCTTACACACAAAGCTCGTACTGGATTTACAAACAGCTGGTGCCACCCAGTCCAGGTGAGGAAGATGATGGCTGATGAAGAGTGAGACAAAGAGAAGGGTCTTCGTGTCTGTCCGAAATGTCTCCACCTCATTATTTCCAACATTTAAGTCTCTTTCTGTTTCGTCAACACATTTAAAGTCAAATTCATTTTTTTTATATAACCGTCACACTTTCAGTTTTTACTTTTTGTGCATCATTGTCAAAAGTCACCACTATGTGTCTTTGTTTATGCTCTCTGCGAGCTATTTAGTTGTGTTTGTGTGCATGCGTCTGGGAATGATTTAGCTATTTATTTATGTGCGCGCGGCCGTCAGAGCGGCTCCCAAACCTAAGATGCATGCCCCTCCCTGAGGCATTTAATAATCCTTCAGTTGATATTTAGCATATGAGTTTAAAGACTGACTGTTACTTTGTGTGTGTGCTTGTGTGATTGTCCATGCTCTCCATCGCTGCCCTGTAACCTGCAGCGATGGCAGATCTGTTGCCTTAAGAGAGTCCAGTTGAGCCTCCTCTCCTCCCTCTTTCTGTCCATCCGTCTGTCAGTCGTCCATTTCTCCTCCCACACATTCCTTTTCCATCCTCCTCCTGTTTGCTCAGCAGGTAAAATGCAGGACCAGGTCCAGATGTTACGGTGGCCCGGAGAGCTCACAGCACAGCAAACACATGAGGAGAGAGAACAGAAATGAGTTTAATTCACTGCATGGAAATGAGCTAACAAGTCTTTAAACAACACAACATCAAATATTGTGTGTTCGTCACTTTTTAGTGTCCCCCCGGAAACTTTTTCTAAATGCTGCAGCTGTTTCCCTCATTTGCTTGTGTTTTTTCTACCTACAAAGTTGCAGTGCATTGAGCTTTCAGGGCCACCGTAGAATGTGATTACAGACACTTCTATGCACACACACACACACACACACACACACAGACCATGCACATACGTGTATACTGATGCATGTATAAAGTGGAGGCCTCTAGAGACCACATGGAGGGCCGGTCCTCTGTAGCAAAACCATATGGGACCCTCTGAGGGAGAGAGGGAGGCTGGAGGATGAGGAGGACAGAAAAACATGAGGAGGAGGAGGAGGAGGAGGAGGAGGAGGAGTTGACAGAAATAGAGAATCTGACGTATCGTTCTCTGAATGTAAATACAACCTTGAGATTGTCATTTTTTTATTTCCATTGCTTCTTTTATAAGATGATCAAATTGTAATTTTTTTTATTATCCGTTGCTGTGTTTGATTTTGTACTGCGGCGCTCCTCCGCTGACCTACTGCAGCCTTTGTATCGTACGACCCCGCCCCCCACCCCGCCCCACCCCGCCCGCCATCGTCTCCTCTTAGGTTTTCCTCTTGTGTCGATTAGTATCCCAGAGACATTTAGAGAAGACTAGAATCATAGCGAGAACAACCACCCCCTCCCTTCATCGAGTTTCTTTATAGCGCTTAGAGATGCAGCAGATAATATTGATTATTAAGAAGTCATATTAACATTTCTACACCTCGTCAAGGCAGCGCTGTTTTAATGGGCGAGATGCAGCCCCGGATGGGCCGATGCTGGAAATCAATGTTAATACTTAGAGGGTTTATTTTTGTGGCTTCACTGTGCCAGACGAACTCAGTCTGACAGGATTACCAACCAGAGACTTCCCATGTGTTCGGACGCTGAGCTGAAGTGTTCGTGTTGGTGGAGCAGAGCGGGACTGAAGAGACGAGCCTGAGTCATTTCTCACACACACTGAGCTGTTGCTGACTACTTCTATTTTTAATATTGTCAACAAATCTCATGTGAAGACCAAAACCAACAACGTGTTAGTACGTCTCTCAATAATCTCTGACTTCTGACGGTAATCTTTAAAACTCCCCTCCAGACATAAAAACATTAATTAGTAAAACAGTCATTTCCTCAAACAGCTGCTCACTGTAGTTTTTAATCAAACAAACAGGAGGAAATAGTCCATTTGTTAGGGACTATTTTCCACAGCGGATTAATTTGGTGCTCTAGTGAGTATCTGGGGCAGCAGGATGTGTTCATGGTGATGAAGGAACATGTCACCCAGTGACACAGTGATGTTTTATAGTCGTTTTATGGCACAGAGGAAGAAGACACATCAGGCTGTGATACACACACAACACTGGTTAGGTTGCATTCTTCCAGTCGGACATGTTTTTATGTTGAGCTGATAAATCACAGCAGTAACCACACAGACCACATCGACACGTTAGCGTTTCCATGTGGTTTTAGTAGAGACGTCTGTCCACAGTGAAACACCTGAACAACAGAACAAACTGCTAAATCTTGTCGTCTTTTTCCTCTTTTCACTTGGCAAACAACAAAACTGCATCGCAGCCAACATCTGGTGAGGAGTGGGACAGACTGTCGGCTGACCAAATCGTTGTTTTATAATCGCCACATCGTCTGATAAAATCAAGATAACTCCAGGTTAAAGTTCGGGCGTATAAGCATTTAAAATGATCGGTCACAGAGAAAGTTGGAGTCGTAACTTTACTGGTACACAGCCTCCAAAGCTGAAACACCAAGCTGGCGTTTTCAGAGTTAAACACTCTGGAAACTGTTTTGGAAATGCAGTTTGAGTCTGGACGGAGGGCTGAACCGGAAAGAAAAGGAGTTCATAAATTTAGCCAACTTAGTGCGGACGTACTCTCCAATATCTTCTAATCAACTCACCGTCCAACATGAAATGGCAGGATGTTTACAGGTTGTTTACCGGATGTTTACCTTTCCTCGCCTTGCTTGTTGGAATCGGCCCGTCAAACAGACGGACACAGGAGGATGAAAACTGGCCTCCTTCATTCATCTCTCAGTAATAATCCACAGTCCAACCTCGACACGTGGCCTTGTTGAAGTCTGCCAGGTCTCGGGCCGGCCCCTGTCTCTCTCTCTGCTCCTGATGCTGACTGTACAGCCCTGTCTGTCTGACCGTCTGTCCGCCTGTCTGTCTCTGTTGCAGCCTTCTTTTATACATATAAACACGTTGGGGGAAAAAAACAAAAACTAGAAGAAAAAAAAAAGAGAAAGACAAATTTTAGGTATAAATAATAATCATACTGCTAATAATAACAACAACAGTGCTATTATCAGTTACGATGACGTGATCAGTATCACAGGTTCTAGCAGGAACATGATTCCACTGGACATGGGAGGGGGGCTGTGGTGTGTGTGTGTGTGTGTGTGTAGGGGGGGGGACTGGGGAGAGGTGGGGTTCAACACTCAGACACACACACACACAGACAAGGAGGGGGGTGGGATGGGGGGAGGGGGTGTACTGCAATATTGAGGTGTGCTGATGTTGTACCTGCTTGTTGCATTGTGCGCTGTACTGTAGCTGACAAACTAACCCCAGACTGTCAACTAATAAATAAACATGGACTACGCATATCCTGACCAGACCTGAGCTGGTGCTTCCTCTCTTCTCTCCCTGTGTCTCTGTGTCTTCTTGTACATCCGTCTTTGTGAGGACCAGTTTGAGTTTTAGACCTTGGGAGTGAGGAGACTCCTCACGTCCTCAAACAACTGGTGACTGGATGGACATTATCTATGATATCTTTAGGATGGAAAGTAAAATGTGGTCCTTCTTTGCTCCTGTATTATGAATTGCTACTCAGCTTTATTATCTTCTGTCACAACTGATAAAGCTTCTACGTCTAATTATCATGATTACGTTGTGTGTATGTGCCTTGGTAAAGTCCAAAAAGGTTGGAATCCACTGGTTTAATGTTTGACAATGTGCTGTTTGTGGAAAATGATGTAAAACTTTAGGAGTTGTCAGCTGTCAGATAAATGTACTGCAGTAAAAAGTGAAAATGAAGGTATTCAGTACAGCTCTTGAGAAGCGTGAGGTGTGTGTGTGTGTGTGTGTGTGTGTGTGTGTGTGTGTGTGTGTGTGAACGAGGTAAACAATGTGAAGAAGGAATGCAGTGGAGCAGGAAACTGTACATGCCTGCAACCCTTCATGTTAATTAAACACGTCAGTTTCATGTCTGTTTGCGACAACAGGTCGGACCTGACGACAGGAGCCTGAACTGTCTGCAGCCAGATGGATGTAACGTAAACTTTAAACATGCAGCGAGAAACAGGGAGAGATCTGAGATCACTGTAATCAATGTAATATCTCAATCTTCACCTCTTACGCACAAAGGAATAAAAGACATTTGCTAAAGCGACTGCTGCTGCTGTCGGCGTCTCCACAAGACAGAAAAAGAATCGAAGCAGCAGAAGCAGAGATATCCTGAACTTTAGTCCCTAATATGCTCCAAACACACTGGATCCTACATTTCCCATAATGCAACCAAAAGCATATTTTCATCAGATCTTCCCTGTCTCACGTGTCTCCAGAGCTCCTCCACAGAGCGGAGGACATCATCCAACAGTGTCTACGCTCCACACGGGTTTGTCTAATATCTGAATCTGGTGGGGTGCCCCTTTACGTTTTGCTGTGACATTTTCGTTGCATCCTAAACGGTGTACAACTGATAAATATGCAGTGGTGGAAGAAGTATTCTGAACTTTTACTTAAGTAAAAGTAGTGATACCACAGTGTAGAAATACCCAGTATCAGCATCAAAATATACTTAGAAGTAAAAGTACTCATTATGCAGAATGGCCCTTTTCAGAATGATATTTATTATATTATTCTATTATTATTATTAAAGAGGGACTACTTTTTTTTACTACTTTATATACTGCTGGGTGGTTTAACCAATAATAATACATCAGGATTTATTTGTTGATTATATTTTGTATAAATTTTAATCAGCAAAGCAACTATAACTCAAGCTGTCATATGAATGTAGCGCAGTAAAAAGTACAATATTTATAATGTATTTATTATCTAACATTTATACAGTAGCATAACATTTAAATACTCAAGTAAGTACAGTACTTTAGTAAATGTACTTAGAGACATTCCACCACTGAGAATATAAGGGACACACACACACACACACACACACACGCACTCACAGCATCAGCAGGAAGCTGTCCAGAGGCGGACGGGAGGCGGACGGGAGGGGGCCGGGAGGCGGCCGGGAGGCGGGGCGGATGATGGGAACAATTATTTGTACAGAGACTCGTGAGAGCAGTTTATTGTCCTACAGGCACGAGGAAGGAGGTGGGAGTCGGTAACGAGGGGTTAAACCCGGGACTAGTTTCCCTGACCAGACGGTGTGTGTGTGTGTGCGTGTGTGTGTGTGTGTGTGTGACCGGAGGAATACTAAACCGGAGGGGGCACACGGAGGAGGAGGACCAACATTTTAGGACAATTAGACAAGCTGAGACTCGCCTGTATCCCGACCGACCATCACACCGCCGCGGAGCAGAGGCAGAGACACAGCGTCTGCCCATGCTACATGCACACACACACACACACACACACACACACACACACACACGCTCCGCCAGGAATAGATTTGGAGCATGAACGGAGCGAAGATTACGCAAGACGGGGCCGAGCCGCAGGGGGGCGCCGGGAGGACGCTCCGGTTCCAGAGGCCGCACGGTGAGTGACAGCAACACACACACACACACACACACACACACACACACACACACACATTGCTGACGGCGGTGCATGCCCAGGTGATCAAAACAGCAACTTAGTTACGTAATACCAACATTTACGTGAGCGCACGCGCGCATACACATGCACTTCCTCTATTTTTCATTAATTCGTGTAACAGCTGAGAGAGGGACCGTGTGCGCGTGCGCGGTCCCGTGACGTAAACAGTTGATCATTCTCATTGATCAATGCGCAGAGCGCGTGGTTATCGTCACCGCCCCTCCAGCGGGGCGCGAGCAGAATAAAAACAAATGAACCCAATCAGATAATTCAGCCACACGTGCGCGCACACCCCCCCCCCCCCCCCGTGCACCATTATGTAAGTGTTGTGGGCTTCCTGCGGGAGCCTATGAGACTTTGGGAGCTGTCCAACATATGGTACAGCATGTACCGCGAGTCTGTCCCCCTGCGGCCCGCAGGCGTGTTGGGTGTCCTCCGTCAGGGGGTCCGTCCGTCGGGGGGAAGGAAGTAGTGGACTAGACTGGAGAGAGCGTAGCTGCATGCTGGCGGACGCTTGCGGGGGTGTCAGGCGCTCATTTGGGGAGGGAAGGAAGGGGGCTAGCCCTGTGACGAGGAGCGACGCACGTGTCTTCTGGGTCTCTGCGTGAAGAAACAAATGGAGTCCAAGCGGAGCGTGCCCCCGGTGCGGCGGCCGCGGCGCGTGCGGTGCAATAGCACAGGTGAGGTTTTAATTGGCATGTTGAAGACCAGAGTGACGTCTCTCACACACACACACACACACACGCACACACACACACACACACACCCCTCCACACACACACACACACACACACGCACACACACACACACGCTGCATGAGATGACTCAGTAATGTTTCCTCTGGTTCATGTGAGGTGACAGCTGTGATGCAAGAAGTATTCTGATTCTTAACTTAGTTAACTAAGTACAAATACTGTAGGCCTAAGCACAAGGTAGCCTACTTGTACTTGAGTACTTTACACTTTTACTTCACAACACTGCAGAGGCAAAGACTGTACTTCGTCGCCTCAATATTACTATTATAATTATTATTATTGGGGGCTTTTTATGCCTCTATTAGATAGCATTAGTGGTGAGTGAGAGGACACAGTGAGGGAGGTCAGAGGTCACTGCAGTTCATGGTTTGCCCCACACGGGCAACTAAATATCGTGTTTAACAAGTACAGTTTTTACATAAAAATACACACGATCAGCTTGTAACATATGATGTGTTGGTATAGATTAAACTATCCAGCAGTATATTAAGAGGTTAACATGAGCTCAGTCTCAACCAGGTGCACTTGTTTAATGCTACTTACACATTAATGCATTATTAATACTAATGATGTAATTTAAAAGAGCATTTCCATGAAGCTGGGGGGCTCACACGTGACATTAAAACAAGGATGGTCACAATCGAAGTATCGAAAATATCCTGAAGTTTAATCTGTGGTATGGGTCAAGCACATAAAACACTGGATCCTGCATTTCCCATAATGCAACTCTCTAGCAACTTTAATTAGCCTCCTAAATGCCCGCACCTCCTGTTTCTAGTGCTCTGTGATGTTTTTAACGGGTTTCTGTTAAAAATGTTAAGAATGAAGCCCAGGTCGAGGTAACGCTGATGACATCACCATGTCTCTCCGTCTCTCCGAGCTTCAGAGCTGCTGGTAGGTGGATTTTGTGACCTTTGGACAGAGTCAGGCTAGCTGTGCCCCCCTGTTTCCAGTCTTTGTGCTAAGCTAAGCTAACTTCATATTTAACGTACAGACATCAGAGTGGTATCGATCTTCTCATCTAACTCTCAGCAGGAAAGCGAGTACAAGTACCTCAAAATTGTATTTAAGTACAGTGGTGGTAAAGTATTCAGACTTCAGAAAAAAGCAGTAATACAACAGCGTAAAAATACCCAGTTACACGTAAGTCCTACATTAACATTTTACTCAGGTAAAAGAAGAAAAGTATTATCAGCAAAATGTACTTAAAGTCTCAAGAGTAAAAGTACTTGTTACACAGAAACCTGGTGGGTAGAGTGGAAACAGATTTCACATTCACATGCATTATTATTTCAAACATGATGGTGTGTTCAATGGCATCTGTAAAGTAATTATACCTGTCAGATAGATATATTGGAGTAAGAAGTATAAAGTAGCATAAAATGGGAGTAAAAATACTTGAAAATGTTACTTGAAATTCAGTAGCATTCATTTCCTTCCTTATTAAACATTTGCAAAGCTGATATTTTCAGTATTTTAAATCCCAAAATTGTTTTCGTCCATGTTGTTGCTTGCTAGCTTCTTCTTCCTGCCTTTTGTCGGTGCATTACTGTGTTTCTTAGTGCAGTACTGTTCCACAGCGAACTGGAGGTCCAAAACGCCACTGTTTTTTACTGTCAGATAAATATATTTGAAGTATCAAAAGTAAAAGTATTTGTACTTAAGCGCAGTATTTGAGGTAATGTACTGAGTTAACTTGCATCACTGGGTCCCAGCCTGAACATTTTAACAGATGT
This sequence comes from Enoplosus armatus, assembly GCF_043641665.1. NCBI lineage: Eukaryota > Metazoa > Chordata > Actinopteri > Centrarchiformes > Enoplosidae > Enoplosus > Enoplosus armatus. The sequence goes on along the minus strand of NC_092187.1, from coordinate 24,778,996 downwards.
GTGTCTTCACGTATCACCGTTAACATCCCTGGTGGCCAAATATGCAGCAACCAACAAGAACACACAAAGTAAACATCCAGTGTTCGTCTCCCTCTCAAACACACACACACACACACACACACACAGACACACACACACACACACACACAGGGCTGGGCCGGTTTATTAACATAATATTAGTCATCCAATAAAATCATAATAGAGCTGCTCAGCATGGTTGTTCCTGGTTTGTCACGCTACACCACTTCCTGTGTGCTGCGGTTCAGTTTAGAGTTGCACTTGGTGATTGGTTGACAGCCTCACTGTGGGCTTCACTGGCACAGTTAACGTGACTGGCAGGTTGTCCGACCAATCACAGACACTCCATCCTCTGCAAGGAGCCAAACAGGTGTAGTGACGACTCAAATCTCCTCCCCCTATGACATCATGTGAGAAAGTTCAAAATCTGTACGCTCACCTGGAGAGCTCCTCATTATTTCGTCCTCCTGTTAAACACACACTAACACACACACACTAACACACTAACACACACACAGCACAGAGGTTTATTCACACACTCACTTGGCTGTTGGAGCCATGTCAGGCACACAAAGACCACTCACTCAAAATCCTCTGGAGAAGACCTGGGTGCCATGGATGAAAAGCAGGCTGAGCCAACGCAGAGGCTGTGAGTACACACACACACACATGCTACCTGACACACATTACCACACACACACACACACACACACACGGATACTACATTGTTTGCCTTTGTTTCGTCTCACTTCGGTTTGACAAGTTGGTACTTGTGCATTAACGGAGGTGTCAGACAGCTGTGTGAGAGCAGAGCGACTTCACTTGTTAAACCGTCTGTGTTCTTGGGTTCAGAGCAGCACAGCGTCCCTGTCTGAGAGAGACCGGAGGGCCGTTCACCCCCAGCGCTCACTCTGAGGGCATGTGTGCAACAACCCCCCCCCCGCTTTCACAGGATGAAAGTGTTCATACTCTCTGTTGTGTAACATGATGCCGATGTGCACAGAAGTAAAGGATACTTAAGTAAAAGTACCAGCATAACAATGTAAAAATACTCAATTACAAGTGAGATTCCAGAAGTATTATCAGCAAAATGTACTTGTAAAAGTACTCATTCTGCAGTAAAATGTCTCCTGTGACTGATATCTGATTCTATCGGACATTATTAGATTGTTAATTCTGATGCATCAATGTTAGAGCAACAGTTTACTGTTGTAGCTGCTCGAGGTGGAGCTAGTTTACATACAGTTAGCTAGTTCAACTACTTTACATATATTTAGCTAGTTTTGACTGCTTTATATATATTTAGCTAGTTTTAACTGCTTTATATATAGCTAGTTTTAACTGCTTTATATACAGGTAGCTAGTTCAACTACTTTATATACAGTTAGCTAGTTCAACTACTTTATATACAGTTAGCTAGTTTTAACTGCTTTATATACAGTTAGCTAGTTTTAACTACTTTGTGTACAGTTAGCTAGTTTTAACTACTTTGTATACAATTAGCTAGTTTTATCTACTTTATATACAGTTAGCTAGTTTTAACTGCTTTATATACAGTTAGCTAGTTTTAACTACTTTGTATACAATTAGCTAGTTTTATCTACTTTATATACAATTAGCTAGTTTAACTGCTTTATATACAGTTAGCTAGTTCAACTACTTTATATACAGTTAGCTAGTTTTAACTGCTTTATATACAGTTAGCTTGTTTTAACTACTTTGTATACAGTTAGCTAGTTTTAACTACTTTGTATACAGTTAGCTAGTTTTAACTACTTTGTATACAATTAGCTAGTTTTATCTACTTTATATACAGTTAGCTAGTTTTAACTGCTTTATATACAGTAAACGAGTTCAACTACTTTATATACAGTTAGCTAGTTCAACTACTTTATATACAGTTAGCTAGTTTTAACTGCTTTATATACAGTTAGCTAGTTTTAACTACTTTGTATACAGTTAGCTAGTTTTAACTACTTTGTATACAATTAGCTAGTTTTATCTACTTTATATACAGTTAGCTAGTTTTAACTGCTTTATATACAGTTAGCTAGTTTTAACTACTTTGTATACAGTTAGCTAGTTTTAACTACTTTGTATACAATTAGCTAGTTTTATCTACTTTATATACAATTAGCTAGTTTAACTGCTTTATATACAGTTAGCTAGTTTAACTGCTTTATATACAGTTAGCTAGTTTAACTGCTTTATATACAGTTAGCTAGTTTTAACTGCTTTATATACAGTTAGCTAGTTTTAACTGCTTTATATACAGTTAGCTAGTTGAACTACTTTGTATACAGTTAGCTAGATTGAACTACTGTATATACAGTTATCAATTTTTAACTACTTAATGTACAGTAAGCTAGTTTACCTACATTACATACAGTTTTAACTTTTTTTGGTAAAATGCTGAATAATTTCACCTCTTTGGGCCTCAAACAGTTATTTGAAAGAAACCATGTGAGAAGTTCAGAGGAGACATTTCTTTTTGGTGGAACTGATAACACACAGACATCAAAAAGTATTCACTTTACTATCAAGAGGAAAACTAGCATAATATGCATACTTGAGATGCTGACACCAATTAGTTTTTTGCTTAAAGTGTGACTTAAATAATTCATAAATTATCTGTCAATCAACTAATAGTTTCAGCTCTAGATTCAACCCATATTCATAAAAGTTTTTATTTACCGGGGAAGTGATGCAATAACCTTAAAAGCTGAACAGACAAAAATAAATATTTCTCAGTTGACTTGTGTTTGGTTGACAAGTGATGTGTGTGAATGACGTATTGTGACAAAGCTGATGATCAGTGGTGCAGAAACAATGTGCAGACTATCACTGAGAATCAAAATGGATCTGTGCAGCAAATTATTATTTTCATCATCGATTATCTTTTCAATAAAATGTCAGAAAGTAGTGAGAATATTATAATAATATTATAAGTAGTGAGATAATTTGCATGTATGATGCCCATGGTGACGCACTCAAATAGCTTCTTTTGTCCGACCAAAAGTCCAAAACCCAAAGATATTCAGTTTAGAGAAGAGAACCAGAGAATGACTATGAGCTCATTATTGAAATATACGCTTACAGTTATTAATAACGTGGTGCAGTTAAACGGTTAAAGTTAAAGTTTTGCCGAACCCCTCAGACTCCTCCTGTCTAACGTTTGCGTCCCAGGTTGAGGTTGTCAACCAGGCTCCATCAGTTTTGAACTTCTACATGAACCTCTATGGAAACCAACATGTCTTCAGGTGCAGGTGTTTTAACGCTCTGTCTGTGTGTTTCAGCATCGGTGCCCCAGTTCACCAACTCCCCGACCATGATAGTGATGGTGGGACTTCCAGCGAGGGGGAAAACCTACATCTCTAAAAAGCTCACCAGATACCTGAACTGGATCGGTGTTACAACCAAAGGTATCGCATGATCGTACAGGATTACACTGAAACTCCCGCTCACGCTCACTACCTTACACCATCATGTGATCACACTTAACATTTGGTCTCCGTGCTTCATCTCACTCAGCTGTGAGTGCAGATTTTGGACGGCCCCACTGTCCATTTGTTACAAACATGTACCAGTTTATTTACGCAAAAAACTAACAACAAAAATATTTATATATTTATTCATATTTTATAATCAACCTGAGTGAGTATACACAATAATATGAGTAGACACTAAACTTATTTTGCTCACTTTGAATGTGAGAAGCTTTATTTAGTAACTTGTATAAACACAACTTAAACATGTTGAGATGAAGCCAGGAAAGTCCAAATATTTGTTTTATGACTAACCTTTCGTAAAAGACTGCAAATACATGAACATTACAGGAAACTCAAAATTTGTGTTCTTGGCATCAGATTAGAAATCTCCATATATTGCTGTTAATTGTTCCCATTAATTGCTTTTTATAATTATTATATTAATTTCCTGGTTCAGACGCTGGGTTTTTAATACACGCTCTCTCCTGGGCGTCTCCTTTGAGCGACAGTCACTTTTCAAATCAGTGTCGTCAGAAGGCAACTTGACCAGCAACATTTACTGGAGAAACATTTACAACAGGTTTTCATTTCTGTAAAGATTATTTCAAGTGACAAAGACGAAGGATATTTGTGTGCAGCATGAATTTTAGCAGAACTGGATACAAAACAAACTGAGCTGGTAAACTGGACGCAGCAAGTTATTTTTCCAATTAATAGTGTGATAAATATTTGTTTACGACACATATTTTACTGTTACAGCTTGTCAGCATAGTAAAACTAACGCCTCTCTGTTTTTACTTTAAATACTCACATGGTGAAAGACAGACTTTGATTTGGGGCGGTTGAATTGGTTTTGGTGTAAGATGCATGAGCTGCTCTCACGTGTCACCTGTTGATACTCCGTCAGCGTTCAGCACAAACACACTTTCCATTTGGTTTCTTGTTTGCTTGAATGTGGTTGAAGCTGCTCTGTTGTGTGGTCAGTTCATGTCATTAAGGGCTCGTCTGTGGCTGTGCGATACCTCTGTTGGCTTTACACTGTGTGCCATGTTTGTGTATTGCCATAACAACCTGAGCCCTGCGTGAAAAAACACATCCCTCTCATTCATTCCAATGGGGGCAGTTTGGCGACACAGTGGGGGCACTAACGCAGGGGGGCTCCGGCACATCGACGCAAAAAACACTTGCCACAACGTGACGTCATCTGGCAAGGCGCTGTCAAACACATGCAAGCATGAACATGAACGCAGAATTTCTGGTGTCATCTTCACAAAAGATAAAACACCTTCAGAGTATAACTTCAGTTGCCACATCACATGAACTCCAAAGAAGAGATATGAAGAAAAACAAGTTTCCCAGACCTCTAATGGATCTAGCTATGGTTCAGAAGAGGCTTCACCAACATGATCTCTCTGTCTTTTACAGTGTTCAATGTCGGGCAGTATAGAAGAGACGCCACACGCTCCTACAACAGCTTCGAGTTCTTCAGGCCCGACAACGCAGAGGCCATGAAGATACGCAAGTAGGAACCTTCAGCATCTCCTTGGAATATAAACCTATTAAACATGTATGAAACAAGTATGAAATGGGGGAGTAAGTGTAATTATTAATGTTTTGATGAGTCTGTCTCTGTGCTCAGGGCCTGTGCTGTCGCTGCCCTGAAAGATGTGTGTGACTACTTCACCAGAGAGCTGGGGCAAGTCGTGGTGAGTGAACATTGTTATCCTTTAAAGCGGATATATAATCAATATTTTTAATAAAACTGTATCAAATGACGACGTGAAAGGTGTCTCTTGTAGTGATGAACCTACAGAATTATCGGCTTGTTGTTTTGCTGTCCGGCCCACGACTTTGTTGGCTATAACCATATTAGAAGAGTGGCTGCTGCAGAACACGCTGCTGACTGCTCACTGTAGCTTCTCCTGCTTGTTCCATCACTCCTTGAAATATTAAAACTGATCCACTGACAGAAAATTACCAAAATAACCATTGCCTTGTTTTGTAGACGGGTTTATGATGAACAGTCGCTGTCGGCAAACACACAGTGTTTCTTGTGGCTTCTTCACAATAAATTTAATCTGAATCTAAGTAATCTGAAGCAGCAGCAGTAAGAAATGTTTGGTTAGCATTAGCAGTAACGTCATGCAGCTCGGATGCAACTGTAGGAGAGTAAACTGTAAACAGTGAGGCTGATATGGATTACATGCTGCATCGTTTCCTGTCAATCCCTCTTATGAAGGAAGGCAATTTTAATCCACCATGGGAAAGGCGGACTCCGCCACTAACAATAAAAACTATACATAGAGAGGCAATTACTGGAATAGTCTAAAATCTGGGTTTGATTTGTGAAAATTAAACTTAATTAAACTTATAGAGTTTTATAACTTTAAATCTTTTATTTCTGTTTCCATACAAGTAATTAACATTTTTATATTAGGACTTTTTATGTCATACATGTACTAGTTATATATCTTTCTAAGCATGGTATACAAGAATTTACATTTGTTATTTTTATCACATTTGGAACTTATCAGCCCTTTTTGAGGTCCGAAGTCTAAAAATCACGAATCTCATTTGTCTCCGTAAGGTCTTTGATGCCACCAACACCACCTTAGAGCGCAGAGAGGTCATCCTCGGCTTTGCCAAAGAAAACGGTTACAAGGTTTGTTGTTTGCTCTATTACAATGGAAACCTGAAAAATAGAAATGCTGCTAGTTTCTCGCTTTCTTTTCCCACCTGTCCAGGTTTTCTTTGTGGAGTCAATATGTGACGATCCAGAAATCATCGCTGAGAACATTAAAGTAAGTGAAGTGTGTGTGTGTGTGTGTGTGTGTGTGTGTGTGTACAGGAAGTTGTGGTTCCAAGATCACTGCGAGGGCTGTGCTTTGAGCCAATAGCAGTTTTGAGCCAAGGCCCAGTGTGTTTCTTGTTTGTTATTGGGTGAATAGACTGAGCTAAGCACATCCTGGTCAGAGCACCAGGCAGATTCTGCCAAGTCATGTGTGTCTTGGCAAGATTTGAAAACAAGACAGTTTGCACATATGGAGAACAGTTCTCCTGCTGATATCCATCTTCTGCTTTCTCTTCCCTTTTTTCTTATTTTAGGCTCATTTCAGTTGAATGTAGTGTATTCGTAGTTCACATTGGTCATTTAATACCTGACAAATAAGTGTCTTCAGCTTCTGTTATTTTCCTCCACTCTGCCTCAGACAGTCACAGTCAACATTTTGCGTCCTCACCATCGTTTCCATCTTCGTTGTCTTTTCAGTGTGGTCGCAATTAAAACTTAAATATGGCTGATGACAACAGCCGTCGATATATCAGAGTTTAAAACGCTGCCACGCGGAGACGCGACAGCTCCAGAATGTTTTAGTCTCGTTATGTTTCAAGACAATATGGGCAACATGCAAGCAGCACCTGTATGAACAGATTCATCCTGAATGTTGGAGTCATTTAAGAGAACTTGCTGCATTTTGAAACTTTTCTTTGACAAGAATGAAATTGGTGACATTCATGAAGTTGAAGAGTAATTTACAATAAATCTGAGCAGTTTGCAGTTTGTAGAGTTTGTTGAATCCAACATCGAACACTCAGAAGTGCAAACCTGACAGACGAAAGTAACAAAGGTTTAGAATATGAAAACATTGCATCCCCTAAAAGTGACATGAGGACGTGCACTGTAGTCTGATGTCTCACTGAAGCCCTTCAAACTCTCTCTTTCTCAAAACAGCAAGTGAAGCTGAGCAGTCCTGACTATGTAGACTGTGACAAAGACGAGGCTGTGGCTGACTTCCTGAAGAGGATCGAGTGTTACAAGTTGACCTACGTCCCCCTGGATGACAACAAGGACAGGTGACCGCATCGGCAATGTGTTCCTATTTACATCCTCACGATTTCAGTGCCTATGCAAGAAGTAGTGTGTCATTTTTATGGAGCGAGGTGCAAAGTAATGACGTGGAGGTCGGGGTGCAGGAGTGACCTGCAGGAGAAAGGATTTTGTGTCCCATCAGAGACCTAAACGTTCCCCTCTTTATTAACCAGACTTGCTTCTTAAAGGGACAGTTCAGCATTGTGGGAAAAATGCTTATGACTGCGCCCGGCCACAAAACAGTACCACACACAACTCCCTGTACACTTCTGAATTTATACAGATTAAACAAACTAGACTTAGAGGTGCTTGTTACCTTCGGACAGAGCCAGGCTAGCTGTTTCCCCCTGTTTCCAGTCTTTATGCTAAGCTAAGCTAACCCACTTCTGATTATAGCTTCTCAATCTTCTCATCTGACTCAGCAAGAAACTGCATCTTACTTTTATTCAGTGAAGATGACCTACCACGTACTGTCCTCTTCTTGTCTGTATGCAGGAACTTGTCGTACATCAAGATCTTCAACGTGGGCAGCAGATACCTGGTGAACCGGGTCCAAGACCACATTCAGAGCAGGATAGTCTACTACCTCATGAACATCCACGTCACCCCGAGATCCATCTACCTGTGTCGCCACGGAGAGAGCGAACTCAACCTCGTGGGTCGCATCGGGGGGGACTCTGGGCTGTCTCCTCGCGGGGCAAAGGTTAGCAGTCTTTGGTCCGTGTGTGTGTGGACTGCATATTATCACACGTCCTTCTTCTATTCTTACGTCCTCCCTGTGTGTCTGTCAGTTTGCCAGTGCTCTGGGTACGTACATGCGTGGGCAGTGTATCAGTGACCTGAAGGTGTGGACGAGCCACATGAAGAGGACCATCCAGACTGCAGAGGCTCTGGGAGTCCAGTATGAACAGTGGAAGGCCCTCAATGAGATAGACGCTGTGAGTGGTGTGAATATGCATGTGTGTGTGTGTGTGTGTGTTCATAGCATTTTCATACTGTGTGATGGACATATTTGTGTCTACAACATGTTCATAGTTTGTGTTATTTCACAAATATGTATTTTTATTATGTCAGAGAAAGAGAGATGTGTGTTTTAGATTCTCTGTTTTTCTGCTGTCTCAGGGGGTTTGTGAGGACATGACGTATGAGGAGATTCAGGAGAATTACCCAGAGGAGTTTGCACTGAGGGACCAAGACAAGTATCGCTACCGCTACCCTAAAGGAGAGGTGAGGAAGGAGAGTGTAATTAACAAGAAAAGGTTTTCAAACGTTCCACCCTTTTCTCCTTATTCTATTTAACTTAACAGCGATTTGGCTGGAAATCTTGCGGAGGCAGATTTTGTCACCGTGTGAAACATGGACCTTAAAATTAAAGACCCATAACCTGGAGCCTCCCAGAACCTGAACTTTACAGACCCTGTAAGGCTTTGGTTCGAGGCTCTGCCTTGTCTTTCCACTGTGAAACCAGAACATTTCAGATATGCACCGGGATAAATATCAAATAAGCATTTAGTCGATAAAATGTCAGAAAATAGTGAAAAACGTCTGTCAATATTTCTCAGAGCCAAAGTGAAGGCTTCATATTGCTTGTTTAGTCCGATCAACAGTCCAAAACTCCAAAGATATTCAATTTACAAAGATATAAAACAGAAAAGCAACACTAGTGTCTTGTTTTTACTGTATGTATTTGTGTAAGCACACCACAGTGAAGCTGAACTGAACCTCTGTGCTTGTCTGTGCACCAGTCGTACGAGGACCTGGTCCAGCGTCTGGAGCCGGTCATCATGGAGCTGGAGAGGCAGGAGAACGTTTTAGTCATCTGTCACCAGGCTGTGATGAGATGTCTGCTCGCCTACTTCCTGGACAAGAGTGCTCGTGAGAGAAAATACATTTATTTACAATAACACTACTCATTTTCCACGTAGCTTCCCACCTTTTTAATGCCTCCAAAGTGGGTGGACATTTGCCTCCAGAGGGACAGCAGAAGACTCAGTGAGGTGACATTAGGATTGAATAAAACACAAACACAAACTCATTGGTTGGTTTTGTCTTTTCATGCGATTCCTCGGTTTTACAATTAGATCTACATCATATTATCATGAAACAAATATGACTTTCTCTCCCCCCCGTGTGTCAGATGAGCTGCCCTACCTGAAGTGTCCTCTCCACACGGTTCTGAAACTCACCCCAGTCGCCTACGGTCAGTCTCGCTTCTCTTCTCACGCGATGACAGCTCCCTTTCTGTCTCCTATTGGATTCCCACTGCTTCTTCCTCTTCTGTCATCAGCACCACGACTCCATGAAACTTTTTTATCAGACTCGTACGTCACAACCTCTCTCTGTTGCCGTTTGTCTTTTTCTGTCTCAGGTTGTAAAGTGGAGTCTGTCTTCCTCAACATTGAAGCCGTCAACACACACAGGGACAAACCAGTGGTAAATAAAAACATTTCTTTTTCTTTAAGAAACGTTGTGTCCACAGAGCTTCTTGTCAACCATAATATACTGAAACATTAATGTGTTAATGTATAAATATAAACATAAAAACATTTAAACATTTTACTTTATTTAGATAGTTTAATTTAACAACGTATCATGTTTTATAAGCATTTAACTAAATAATGTAATGGAGTAAAAAAGTGAATTACAATTAGTACCTAAATGTGGTACTAAAGTGCAGTACTTGAGTAAATGTACTAAGTTATAATACCACCACTGCCATTTTACAGCTGTCCCATAACTTGATATCCACAGGGACACTTACAATGATGTTAATTAGGCTACAAAAATCACAGTCACTCACTAAAACTCATCTCTTCTCTTATCTGGATTATGACAGCTTGGTAGTAACATCTGTAATAGTTTAATAGTTTAAAAATACACACTGGCATCAGATAGAGCGTATGAGTTTTGTCTCTTTCTTAGAACGTGGACGTGGACAGAGAACCGGCGGAGGCGTTAGAGACGGTCCCAGACCACATCTGAAGAGGAAACGCAACAGGGGGCTGGTTTCATTTCCACCCACCCTCATGGAAAGTGGCCTTTTTAATTTAAGTAATCATAGTGTTCATTGTTATTGTGGTCATTGTGATGAAATGGAAACTTTGTGATGTATGAAAGAGACATTTCGTCTGTGGCATTTCCATTGTAAATGCACTTTATACTGCAGTGCTCAGGCCAAATGTCTGCGATATGAAGAAGAGGCTTCCTTTACTGTGAAAAATGAACTACTACTGCTGAACACTGGCCAGTGGACCAGGTTTGGATATTCTTGAACCAAGTCACTCGTATCTCTTTGTCTTTTGCATTTCCTCTTCCCTTCTCATGCTAACGCATTAACCAACATAACACCATTCAAACAGCCCAACAGTCAGGTCCGAACTTGAACTGGCATGTCGGTGTGAGCCACTTGCATCTTGCCTCTGCATTGACAGAAGCGCATCATATGAGAATGAAAACAACTGGTGAGCAGGTTCTTTCTGAGCGGCTGTTTAGTTACCAGTGGTACGAAGAGGAGAGGAGGAGGGTTTGCAGTGTTGGCTTCGGTAATGATGCTGAATGAGACTTTAGCGAAACGCTTGACACTTTGAGAAACGCGCTTATTTGCTTTCTTGCCGAGAGTTGAGAGGATCGATACCACACTCGTGTCTGTACGCTAAATATGAAACTTAGATGAAAATGAAATAGTGGGAAACGGCTAGCTTGGCTCTGTGAAAAAGGTTAAATAAATCTTCCTACAAGCACCTCTAAAGCTCAGTAACCGCTTAACTACATCCTGTTAATCCATACAAAAGATTTAGATTTAGATAGATTGATGGGGGGTTATGTGTGGGACTATTTCTTGGCCTGAAGTCTCCACTGGCTGCCTGACAACCTCACAGTCACAACAAGACTCTCAAAAACATAGTATTGAATTTAATAGTTAAACGTATGTAATGTTTACATCCAGTGTTTCTCACCAAAACATGTTGTGTATCCCTCCTCAAAACATTTGCAGAGCCGATTTCTAATGTTTTAAATGGTGCTTAAATTGTTTACATCCATGTTAACTAGCTTCTTCTTCTACACTGACTTTGACGTTGTTTCTTGGCGCCGCCAACTGTCAATCAGCTGAATAGTGTGAAACCAACAGACCACTGTGAACCAGTGGTCAAAAACTACACAGGGTACCTTTTAATTAGCTTCACCTGAAGAAGAAATACAAAGTCCAGTTTCCTCAGGGGGCCCTTGTTTTCCAGAAAGGATGGCAGCACATGACAGTGTAAATAAATGCAAAATGTGTCTAGTGTCTCACTTTTGTAAGTATTCAACAAACGAGATGTAAGGTGTTAATTAGTGAGCTAAGCTAAGCTAACCGCCTGGTGGTATTGATCTAACTCTCAGCAAGAAAGCAAAAAAGTGTCAAACGATTCCTTAAACCTGAACTGGCCCACAAGTTGGAGTCATTTCGTATCATGTCTCTACAGTCACAGAGGCACATCACACGAGTATCCGAATGACTCTGGTGATCGGTTTTCGGGTGGATGTGGTTCTGTTACTCGTCACAGTGGAAAAAGAGGGAGGAGTTGTCACGGTGTTGACTTTGGTACAAATGCTGAAGGAAACTAGAGAGGACATTTGGCACTTTAACTGCCCAATACCATGATGTGCCTCATATAAGTCAAATATACAGGAGTACTCTATGCACCCTCCATACACAGACTCACACTGGAGGCAGACGCAGGCCTTGCACTGTGTTTGTACTGTAGTATGTTTTTAACTAACATGGCTCATTTTCTCATGTTCTTTTTAAATATGAAGATATTTCAAAGATGACTGGCTGTTTGTTGGTTGGTTGGTTTGACCACGTTTATGGTCTCGATCTGTTTAGTGCAGCTGTGTTGTGATCAGGTTTACTTGGGTCAAGGTCTGGGGGCTGCATCACAAAGCAAGTTCCACTCAGCGTGGTGGTCTTCGGGTTACCCGGCTTCACTGAGTCTAACATCAGTGAACCTGGATGGTATCATGAAGCTGCTCATCAACGGACGCCGTTAATTCTGGGTTTCTGGGTCACACAACAAAAAGAATAAGAAGCTGTGAAAACATGTAGAAATCATATCTTGACATGTGAATTTGTGATACACTTTCAAAATGAAAAATAATGAATGTGAGAAATGTAGGGAGGTGAAAAGTAGTCTAACGAGGTCTATCTGAGCGACATGTTGCACTTACAATTTACGGGGTGCTAATTAACAATGTGCGGATAAGAGTTTAAAAGCTATCGACACTGTTGGAAATTAAATAAACATTCAAAGTAAAATGCTCATTTTGTATTTAGATAGATTGATGGTGGTAAAATAGCCCTCAGCTTGTTAGAAGTTTTGTTTTAAAAAGGATGGACACGTGGAAATCCTGGAAGAACTCTGTTTTTTGGTCAGGATCCTGTGGGAATAATGACGTTTTTTCCAGGGATCTGATTGGCCCTGCAGCGTGAGTCACATTTAAAAGTGAACCAGCTTCATGGTACCAGGAAACCAGAAATAAACCCAAAGATAGCCGGCTAACGGACTGATCTCGCTTTGTGATTCAGGATCCTGTGCTTCTCAAAAGCATCAGTATTAAGTTTGACAGTTACTTTGTCACCTGGGGAGCAATAGAAAATACAATTTTTCTCAGGGGATCTTTATTTTCAAGAAAAAAGGGGGATGCCAGCACACGTCAGTGTAAATAAACGCATGTACGTCTTTCCACACAATGTGACGAGTGTCTCAGTCAGAAAACTAGAGTCTAAAATATCGAGTCGTCCCTTTAAAAACACACCTTCACTTCTCACTGTCAGCCGTAGCAAATCCACAGTGTCAAATCTAAACTTGTGTTTTCTGTTCGGTCAAACTGTATCTCTGGTCACGGCTTCGTCATACTGCTCTTCTCTATGTAAATGTGCGATTGTGCCGGTGTGTCCTGAGCTCTGTGATATGTAGCAACTAGGATGTCAAAGAGGTACTTGGACTGAAATGTCCTCTTGTCTAACAGCAGTGTGTGTGTGTGTGTGTGTGTGTGTGTGTGTGTGTGTGTGTGTGTGTGTGTGTGTGTGTGTGTGTGTGTGTGTGTGTGTGTGTGTGTGTGTGTGTGTGTGTGTGTGTGTGTGTGTGTGTGTGTGTGTGTGTGTGTGTGTGTGTGTGTGTGTGTGTGTGTGTGTGTGAGAAATTAATGAAAATACAATATCAATCAATGCAATTATTGATGTTGAATCTGTAAAAGTTTTTATTTTCTGAACTTCAACAAGTAACTGTTACTTTAAAGTCCAGGCAATAAAATAAAAATGGATACCTGACTAATTGTGTGCGATATTAAATGTTTCTGAGACTCAACAGACTAAAAGGTAAGTATGAACACACTAATATGTAATATAAGCAGGGTTTGAATAGATAGTTAAACAGACTCCTCGGCTTTACGTCTCGTATTGTAACAGTAGATTTGTGCGTCTTCACTGTGAGCTCAAGGAAAACGTGGCACTGATGCAGCTTCTCTCTTTCAGCATCAACGCCCAGAATAAATAAAATGAAGGGAAAAGACAGTGTAATACTGGGGCGGTTATCTCTGGCTGCTGGTGCTGGCCTGCGATGAGTTGGAGATGGAGTGGGCTTCTCTGTACTGCTGGCTCCAGCTCTGAGGGTCCTGTTCATGAAGCTGAGATCAAACACCAAACCTCCATTAGGTACAAATATTCTGTTTACCGACTAACTTCACGTACAATAGCAGGAATACACTGTTACTTACTTGACCAATGAACTCGAGGATTTTGGCTTTTGACACTTCCATCTCAGCACGTTGACCCCATCGGAATTCATGTTCTAATGGCTCTGTGTGAGGGATTCGCACGTATTCCAGGTACCTACACACACACACGGTGTAAACTGATGAAACACAACAAGAAATCTATGTTGGCGCCAAGAAGCCAATAATGTAGTGATCCTGTTTGGAGTCGGTGCTGGTCCAGCCACTCTGCTGTAGTGGTCTGGTTTCTTCCGCCCCCATGCTGCTCTGTGGTGTGGTATAAACCAAGAGTCTATGGTCTGACAGACACTGGCTCTGAACACACCAGTACAGTGAAATACAGTGACCCCAGCAGGGCTTGAACCTGTGACCTTCTGATCACAGATATGCTGGATTAGATGACTGAGCTATCATCCAGCTGCAGGCTCAGAATCCGATAGCCCGGGTATTCACACCTCCAGCTGTGGGGGACAATCAGTGTGTTTACATGCACAGGGAGCCAGATTACATTAACCTGAGTCCTTAAAACATCTCGTAAATGAGAATTCTGGTTTCCATAATCGGGGGAGGAGATTAGAGAAACCAGATTTCAGGAATCCACAAGAAACCATCAGTATTTTTACATGCACACAAGACAGGAAGTAGATTATTCAGAGAAAGCAGGTTACCTAGGTAATCAGAGAACATGTTTACATGTAGTGAAGGAACCTGGTATTTGTGCACATATTTACTTTTTCAGCTTTCAATGGCTGCCCTCCTTTGTTTCGCAAGATACCTGGTTTCCCCTGCTAGACTTCTCCTGCAGAAAGCCAGTTTCTTGGCCATGTTTACAAGTTTCTATTTTGGCCTTTTACAAGTGCGCACTAAAAATATCACTGTGACAGCAGATGGGATGAAAGAAAAGAACACAACATAAAAATACATCCTTGTATTTGTAAAATACCATGCAAAGTCAAACTATAACCAAACACCCTGCACTAACAGACTGTAAATGTGTATCCTGGTTCCTGGTGTGCATGTAAACACACTAAATGTAACTGAAGGTCTTCTTCATGCTGACTGAACTGACAAGACAACTGTTCATTCTTACCTTTGACGCACAAACTCGTCTGTGACCACCCTCTTTACATCGCCAAACTCTTCATGTTTCCCTCTGGAGACGATTGGCGTCGTCGTAATGAACAGAAACAAAAGACAACATTCAAAGTCATGAATATGTTACGTTGATAATTATCAGAACAATACACATACAGATGTATAAATCTGGCCTTACCCAGGGTCAACACGGAGTCTCTTGAGAGTATTCCAGATGAGGTCTACAGCACAAAACACAGCCAGATATTTTTCACACACACATTAATGCCACAAAATGAAAATGCGGTGTATGTAATTGAATGCCTACTTGGAAAGAGCAATGAATAGTTGAACGCTCTCACTCACTTTCTCGGACAACGCCTCCTTTCATGAAAATAACACTCAGGATCACAAACAGCAGGCCCATCTTTGGATTGGTAGGACTACTACACACACACACACACACACACACACACAAGGAAAACAAAGATTATTCAACAAATAGGTTCTGTGATGGTTAAACAGTTTATATGAATATTAACATGATTCAAAAACATTGATGCAATAGTGTTAATTACTCTAACAGATACTAAAAATCTACAAATATACGGCTGAGGATTCTCACGTGATCGGCGAGGCTGCCTCAACTGTCTCCAGCTTATTGATGAGTATGTACATGTGGTTTTTGGCGTCGATTTCAACCAGTTGAAGGCCAAATACCTGTTTATAACAAGCATTGTGACAGATTTTAATGTTTCCGTGATATTTCTTTGTTTGGCTGATTCCAGTGTTGCCACTGATCCTGAGTCAACACACCTTGTCAAAAGTACACGCTGCTCTCTTGATGATCTCGGGGTAGATGTTTCTGTACTCCTTCACCACGTGTTTCACAAGATCTGAAAAGACAGAACATGTATGTAAAAGTATGAAAACACATTTTGGGTTGTCCCAGACGAAAGTTGACAATCACGACAGAAACGTGGAGAGATCTTAAATCATGAATCATAAACAGTGGTCTTAGATCACAGTGTGAGACACACGTCCACCGGTGGCCGATTTAGAGGTTTGGTAACTGAAGACAGGTTCTGAAATTTAGGACCAGCATCCCACACTGTGACTGCTGCTACGACCCGGATTTCAAACCAAACAATCAGAATATGACGTGAAATGATGCTGAATACACTGGCAAGCTAACATTATGCTACTGCTAAAACTTCTCTCCTCAAACAGAGAGGGCAACAGCCTCAAACTGTCTCTGACCACAACCGGCTTCACTCTCTCCTCCTCTTTCAAGACTTTCTGATGAATATAACTGTCAGCACTGCAGCTAAAGCTTATTTATTGTTTGGTGACATTTTCAAATCATGATAACGACAAAGATTGGTGATGCTCATCACACTTCTGCTTGCATCCGTTTTTCTTCTTCTTTAATCATAGCGATATGATTCACCAGACATTCATCGCAGCATCTGACATGCCACACAGTTTGCTTTCTTAAGACACATGTCGTACAGTAATTAACTTGTTATCACACAGTGAACATATGTGGCTGTACCTGCTCGCCGTACGGGAATCTTCTTTTGGTCCTTCACCAAGAAGTACTGCACCACCTCAGCTGTCTGCAGGACAGACAGACGGCATGTGTGAGTAAATCATAAGGAAAAGAAAACTTTTTGATGTTTTTTGATCATCCAAAATAAATTTCTGCGTGTCTGTCACCTTTTGGTCGACCTGTGCAGGTGTGAGCTTCTCCAGCCCCCTGTGGACCTGCGACGTACTCGGCTGTGTGAAGGTTGGGTCTTCATCTTCCTCCTGAGCCACTAAGATGCCCGGCTGTCTCTACATGCAAAGACATCAGCTGAAACCATTAAACCATTGTCAAATTGTCTTGCACAACTCCAGTGTAAGGATCATTCTCACACGAGACACTGAGAAATAGTGGGAGACATCTTGTGTCTATTAGTTAAACTTGAGAAGTGAAAAATATTTATGGGACCACAGATTCTGGATTTTTTTTTTAATGAGGTAGACGGAGCAGATGTAACTTTTCTTTTTGACAAACCATATCAGACACATATTATTTAAAACAGAATGTTGTATAAGTCATAAAAGATGTCTGGAGTGGATCTTCAAGCGATTAATTAAGAAAATAATCAGCAGATTAATCATTAATGAAAGTAATCTTTAGTTGCTGCCCTAACCCTTTTGAGGAGAAGCTTCATTTAGGTGCTTTATCTATTTGCAAGGTGGTTGCATTAATATTGAAGAGCCGTTTATGAAATTGTTTCCACACTTGCACTATCCATGAATGCTGAGTCTGAAGTTAATCGATGCAATGAGGACGTGTGAGTGAGAGAAGCGCACTTACTCTGCTCTGAGAGGAGCTCTGTGTGGTGGACAGCCTCTTTCTCTGCGTCATGGCGACACGCTGCCTGAAAAACACAACGAAATAACAGAATTAAAACGAGCCAGAGGACGCGGAAGTGGCACGGCGAACGCTGATGCTAAAGTAACGCTAGCTAGGTAACCTGTCAGCGTTAGCTAAGTTAACTAACTTTAGTTACAAGTCAGATTTAGGTTAGGTTTAACATTCACTAGTCCGTCTGAGCACACTGCAGCAGCTTCACCAGAGTATTACACAACCCGACCAGTGAAATATCCACTCACTTTGCCTAAATGCAAACTCCTCAGCCGTTTCTGTTTCGACACTGTCAAATTCCCGCTAGTGCGGTTTGCAGGCGCCTGTTGATGACGTAGATGGGCGCGCCGGATGTTTTTTTTGTTTTGTTGTTTTTTTTGTCGTTGCTTTATTGAAACGAGTTAAAGACAGTGATAGTGACGGTCTTTAGGAACGTGTGCAAATAAACCTATAAACACAAACAAATAATAATCAGGAAACACAAGTTAAATCAGATTAGAGTCACTTCTGCGCTTCTTTAACACTCTATACCAGCAACATGTAGCACAGCTGTTCACCCCACATCTGACCACAACATACAATCAATCTGCATCTCCCTCTGCATGTTTTCTGGGTAAATGAAATGATCATTTAGCCTGTGTTTTTAGTATCAATGTGGCACTTAAAAAGTTATGATAGTGAAACTGATAATTGCGATTTCTATATTAATGGTAGTAGGCCTATAACAAAAACAGAAGTAGGATATAAGAATAGAAACTCCATGTTAACCTCTGTCTGGTGTTAGTGCAGTCCTACTTAAAAGCATGTTTAGTTTCCTTGATAGAAACTCATAATGTTGTATCTGTATCTTTACAACAAGGCACTGCGTTATCTTCATTCATGATTTATTCTCACATCTTTTTGTGAGAATATTAACTGTAAATAAAATATAGTTTATCTTTTTTTGCTTATTTTATTGAATAGCAGTGGTATTCAGATCATTTACAACACTACAAGAAGTCCTGCATTGAATAATTTTACTTAAAATTAAAAGCACAAATGTATTTGCATTTAAATATACTTATATACTGTATACTGTAATGTATGGGTTATATATTGTATATTATATAGTTTTATTCATTAATCCATTGATTGTTTGGTTTGTAAAAAATCTGAAAATATTGAGAAATGTCGACACAATTATCCAGAGCTCAAAGGGACAATGCTTCACAATGCTTTGTTTTGTCCAACCAACAGTCCAAATCTCAATGACTGAAAGGAAAAGCAGAAGATCGTCACATTTGAGAAGCTGGAACCATGAAATGTTTGGAATTTTTGCTCAATTCATTTTCTGTCAGTCGACTAATCAGTTAATCATCTATTCGCTTCAGCTGTACTTTATTAACGTTATTTATAAAGTATAATATTTCCCTCTGAATTGTTGTATAAAGAGGCATAGAAATAAAAGACTCAAGTAAACTACAAGTACCTCAAAATTATACTTAAACACAGTACTTTAAAGTAAATGTACTTTACACCAAGTTTGAACTATAGATTTTATTTATTTATACGATATCCGATATCACCGCCAGAGGCCGCTGTTTCTCTGTCTGAGTCAGTAGATATAGTAACTGTACTGTAGTCTGTACAGAGAGAGTGTATAACCACACACACACACACTCACACACACTCACACACACTCGCACACACTCACACTCAGTGTGTATGAAGTAGCAGCCGCAGTAATACTTGTGAGTTTTATAGTAATATTAAGAGGTGAGTGTGTACTAAAGTAGGAACTGTTTACAGGAAAGTAGTTCTCGGTCCCTCTCAGCTGTCTGAAGGCAAAGTCCAGCGTCTCACTGTACGTGGCAGCAGACAGACAGACAGGCAGACAGGTATAGAGGCAGGCAGACAGACAGACAGAGTGTCTTACACACACACACACACACAGAGAGAGAGAGGCGGTGTGTGCGGGCTGTCTCGGCGGTGTGAAGTGGACCGTGGCCCGGCTGTCTGGGCTGGCCATGCGGGGGAGAGGATGGGCGAAGAGTCAAGAGTTTCTCCGCTCAAGAACTTCGTGGCTGGGGGGGTCGCCGGAGCCTGCCTGCTGCTGGCCGGACACCCGCTGGACACCATCAAGGTGACTGACTGTCTGGACTTAACGCGGTTTATAGCCGCTGTAGTTTAACTCAAGTTTATCTGAGTGTTGGAGGGCATCACTCCTGTGTTTGATACTTGTTTGTTATACTTCCTGTTTGGGGCTGTTTTTGTAGATTTCTTTGACTGTAAAGAGATTCACCGTGTAAAAAGTCAGAGATCAGATGTAGGAGTTCAGGGGATTATTGATAAATCAGCTTAAACTGTCAGCAAGGCCATGAGGCGGCTGCCAGAGGGACAGCAGCAGAGCTGTAGTGGCTTCAGATTATAAGGGAGAAGAACAGGTTGGGGCTGCTGAAGATTATTGATTATTACAGGTTGTTCTGTCCAGAAAGATGATCTGTTCTCTTGTTTAGACCGACAGTCCAGATATTCAGTTCAGCATCACACTAAACAAAGAAAAGCATCACATCGTCACATCTGAGCAGCTGGAAGCAGCAAATGGCATTTTGTTCAATACATTTTCTGTCTGTGGACTACTTGATTAATCGACTAATTGATTAATGACTAATGTTCCTCAGGTGCAGATGTAGAACAGATAACTGACAGCCATGTCACAAGATGTCACATTTACTGAATGTGTCGTTATAGATTAGGCTACAGTTCTTTTCTTCATTCACCGATAAATTGTTTTGTCTACAAAATGTCACAAAATAGTGATAAATATCTGTTTTATTTGCCCAGAGCTCAAAATGACCAACAGCCCAAAACTCAATTAACCTGCTGACTACTTTATCAGTTAAGCGGTTAATCATGTATGCTAGCTATAACATCCCAAAACATTTAGTTTACAAGTAGATTAAATAATGAAAAGCTTCAAATCTTTTGGCATTTTTTAAAAAAAATGGCTCAAACAACTAATCGATTAACAAAATAGTGGCTGATAAATTTCCTGTCAATCTTCTAATCAATTAATTGACTTATTTTCTCAGCTCTTTAAATAATTTGTTCATTCTTATCAAAGACATTTGCTTTTAGTATCATTTGAGATTCAGAGTCAGACTTTTTGTCGCTTCCAGCTTTGATCCATTCAGACTTATTTCAGTTGTCCAGCTGGTGACTCAGTATGAGCCAATCACAA
This sequence comes from Enoplosus armatus, assembly GCF_043641665.1. NCBI lineage: Eukaryota > Metazoa > Chordata > Actinopteri > Centrarchiformes > Enoplosidae > Enoplosus > Enoplosus armatus. The sequence goes on along the minus strand of NC_092187.1, from coordinate 24,758,156 downwards.
GCAGCCTACGACTGCAAAGCTTGAGGTTTTAAGAGGTGAAGAAAAGAAACGTTTTCAGTCGAGGGGAGTTATTGTGACACGTTTCTATTCATAGCTAAAGCTTCCACGTCGTTCCCAGAACACCAGCGACAAGGTGCCCTGCAGGGTGCACCACATGAGACGGTAAATGCCTCCTTCTGTTCAGGATATATACATCTTTTATTCCAACACATCCATTCGTGTTCCCCTCGGGATGAATCGTAATAACTTTTAACTTTTCATCCATCACCATCACCATCATCATCATCAGGTCAACATTTTCATTTGTCCGACACCAACATCAGCTGTGCTTTGTGTTTAAAGTAATGATGGTGAACACGATGAACATGTAGAGTTACTTTATGTCGGAGGTTCGTGCGTCATGGTGATGTGTTGTGGTGGTAAATGAAGGTGGGTAACCTATGAACTCCATGATAACGCTTTATTTTAGGTCTGTAATTTCTGAATAATTTCCCAGGAAGAGTTTCAGATAGAACGACAGGTAGTTCAGTACCAATCACCAGGAAACTAGAGGAAGTGTTCAAATGGTCACTTCCAGTTCATGAATTCCAAATAACTTATATATCGGTTTTATTTAGTTCAACTATAAAATGTCTCACTCTTCTGGTCACAGTTGTTGAAAAAAACAAACTTAAGGGCTCCTATTAAAACATGTATGTTATGTGTTTATGTAAAACAACATACTATTGGCTGATATATCAGATTTATATGAATATTGATATCTGTTTCATGAAATCCAGTATCAGTCAGACAAAATGTGAAATCTGTCTACAGGCAAGCCGTTCAACAAACATACCAATAATTCATGAATATTTACTCGGTTTTGAAAGTAGCTTTTCTTTCAATGAACTATTATTAGTTCAAATTGCAAAGTTTCTTTCTAGAACTTTCGAGAAACTTGTAAAATAACACACCTCCCAAATCGTTTACTATCAGCTGCATTCATTTAGAGCGTGTTTACTAAGTGGTTCTTCCACTGTGTGTAACCTGCTGCTTCATCAATACATCATTAAATCAATGACTCAGCATTACACAGTGGCCTCTTGTTAAGCTAATGACTGTGTGTTTTATGTCACAGCTGTTTATCTAAATGCTGCTGCGTGTTGTTGAATCTGATTCTCACAGCAACTGTCAGACACTCACACCCTGTTTATTATCAGTGACCCTGAGCTGGAGATGAAAAGGGAAACACCCCTTTTTATCTTGTGTCCCAACAATCCTCCCCTCCAAAACACATGGTCAGAGATGTGTGTGTGTGTGTGTGTGTGTGTGTGTGTATAGCTGATCTTTCCAACTCATTTCTGTTTGTTTCTCCAGGTGAGGCTACAGACGCAGCCCAAAGCCTCCTGCACTCAGTATGTCCTCTACACAGGAACGTATGACTGCTTCCGCAAGACCGTCTCCAAAGAGGTGAACACACACACACACACACACACACACTCACACACACACACACACACACACACACACACTCACACACACACACTCACACACACAAACTGTTTATTACAGTTAGTCAGGTTTCCATCCAAATTCAGTGTAAAAATAATTGATAATTGATTGATAGTATATAGTGTCAAGATTCACACTGGAGACGCGGTGTGTTGTCTTAGCCCCCCACCCCCAATAGATATTAGAGATCAGTAACACTGACATTGTTTTTTAAAGTTAGCTACAATAATGTCCCCTCAGCCAAGCCAGGAAAGCTTTTGGCTGTTTTTCTTCACATCGAAAATACTCATGAATGCAGGTGGATGGAAACACACTCATTGAAAGGCCTCACAACAGTTGATTGTGTGTGTGTGTGTGTGTGTCCAGGGTATCCTCGGCCTCTATAAAGGTATGGGGGCTCCTCTGGCGGGCGTGGCTCCTATGATGGCCATCAGTTTCTTTGGGTTCGGTCTTGGTAAACAGCTCCAGCAGACAGACCCTGGCAAACCCTTAACGTGAGTAAAACCATGCACACACACACACACACACACACACACACACACACACACACACACACACACAGGTGTTAGTTTGAGTGTTTCTTTTGCAGTGTGTTTGTAATACCTGGAATATGAGCTCTATATATAACCGTGCTGCGGTCGCCCTCCCCTCTGCTACCATTCGCTCATGTGAAGCAACACACCCCCTCTGCACCCCTTTCCTCATGTTACCCTGCCACCTCCCACCACCGCCTGCTGTCAGCTCCTTTTATTTTGACTCCAGCTGCTCCTCTATCTATCTATATCTGTATGTGGCAATGTCACTGGTGCTGGAGACCGCCGGTCGCCTCTATCTCGCCCCGGCCCTTGTGACTGCTCAGTCCTTGTGTGTCTCAAAACCACCTTGACTGTGAAGTCGACGGTGCTGCAGCGCCGGTCCCTCCTCCCCCTCCCTGGCAACGCTCCACGTACATTTGTTTTCTGTTAAGTTTTACTGGAGAGGATAAGTGTGTGTGGAAAGTTGTTTTTGAGAAAGTTTGTTTTGAGCTGCGAAGTATTCCAGCAAATCTAAAGCGAAAGACACAGAGAACAGACTGCTAGTGTCTGTACTAATGGAAGATGTCTCAGAATCAGTTCGTGGTCCCCAGACGATGAATCCTAATGACTCTGGTGATCCCCTGACTGTCCCTCTAGCGCCACCAGCAGGTTGACAGTTATTCTGCCGCGTTGTGTCACATGTGGTTCGCTCATTCATCTTCCCGTCTGGCTGAATCGTTGTCCAATACTTTGGTTTATGACCAAATAGCCTGAGCTGTGCTTTGTGTTTAGTGCTAATTAGCAAATGTTAACATGCTAACACGCTAAACCAAGATGGTGAACATGGTAAACACTGTATCTGCTAAGTAGCCTTGTCATTGTGAGCATGTTAGCATGCAGAGACTGTAGAATATCATGATGATTGATTGAAGGTAAAATGATGCCCACAGCATCTTTTAAAGCTGCTCTAAATGTTTTAGTGATTTGATTTTACACAATGACTACGAGGACTCACTCTTTGATTGTCACATGACTCTGTAGTTCCCCTCAGCTCTCTGAAAGTGAGTCTATTCTATTCAGGCACACCCAAATATTCCTGTCTGGCTGTCTGGCGGGGGTCTTCACTACAGTGATCGTGGCTCCAGGAGAGAGGATCAAATGTTTACTGCAGGTAAAGTGTAAAAGCAGGATTTTACTGTTTCGGACGGCAACTAATGATTCTTTTCATTCTGGATTCATCTGCTGATTTCTCCATTAATCAATTGATTGTTTGGTATAGGAAAATAGTGACAAATGCCGTCACAATGACCCAGAGCCCAAAGTGACAAATTCACAGTCCAAACCTCAACTTTATTCAAAATAAATTAAAATTAAGACAATTAAAAGCTGCAAGAAAAGCAGCAACCATGAAATGTTTGGCAGTTTGCATGAAAAATGGCTATCAAACTATTAAATGATTATCTGAACAATATATAAAAAGATGTAGTGGAGTAGAAGTATAACAGTCAGGTACTCAAGCTACTTGCATCGTCCCTGTCTATATACTTAAACTGAACATAAATGAAGTGTAAAGTATAGAAATGTGTGTTCTCCAGGTGCAGGCCAGCGGTGGTCAGTCGAAGTACTCGGGTCCACTTGACTGTGCGGTCAGGCTCTATAAGAAGCAGGGGATCCGCAGCGTCTACAAAGGGACCGTGCTCACTCTCATCAGAGGTGAACGTCACTGTGGTGCAAGAAGTACTCAGATCTGTTGCTAAAAGACAGCACTCATTATGCAGAGTAATGTTAATTCTATTACTGATGCATTAATGTGTTCATCACATGACAGTGGAGCTGATTGTAACCAACTTATATACTGCTGAGTAGCTTAATGCATAATGATATGTCATAATTTAATAGTTGGTAATGTACAGTACTTGAGTAAATGTACTTAGTTGCCCCGTACTGCTGGTGTGTGTGTGCTGTATGTATGTCTGTAAGCGTTGTGTAACTTCCAGCAGAGTTTTAAAGGTGTGTGCTTGTTGAATCCAAAGGGCAGCGTTGATTTACAGCCTCACATTCTCTCTGCCTCTCTCTCAGATGTGCCTTCTAACGGCCTGTACTTCCTGACGTATGAATACCTCAAAAACTTCCTGACACCTGAGGGTCAAAGGTGCGTAACCATGGTTACAGTGAAGAAAGAACGTACGAGGGTCTTTTAGAAGCCTGTAATCCTCACCTCTGACTGTACGTGTCGTGTTAGTGTTTCTCAGCTCAGCACTCCCAACATCCTCCTGGCCGGTGGTGTGGCAGGAATACTGAACTGGACCATCGCTCTCCCGCCAGACGTCCTCAAATCCAACTTCCAGACAGGTGAGAGAGTCCGAGACCGAGTAAAGCTCCACGCTGAGCGCTGAAAAAGGAAATAGTATGTTCTCGACAGGACGGGAAATAGAGACAAGGAATGTAAGCCTTTATATTCAAACGTCCTGCGCTCTGTAGAGCGACTGCCTGAAACCATAAAGGAAAAAGAGGCATTTGATGTAAAAATGCTCAAAAATATATTTTTCTTGAGGCATATTGATACACAAATTAATGCAGGCACACAGGATTAAAACTTGGAAACTCTCCGTCCACTACGTCAGAAAATATTTTCCTTCTGGAAGAATTCAGTTACTGAACGTTTTACTGGGAACCTTCAGACCAAAAACAAAAAAAAAGACGACAGGAGCATCAAAGAGGCTCTGGAGGCCAAAGAAAAATTATTGTAAGAACACCCGTTTTTAAAATATAATGAATAGGGTTAAATAACACTTAGCTTACAATAAGAAGAAGACATCAGAGAGATGAAGGGTGGTGCTGATGACGGAGGACTGAGCTGATCTGTGACATAAACTGCACAAAGACCAGAATTACATCCTTTATCTGTGTGTGTGTGTGTGTGTGTGTGTGTGCAGCTGCAGATGGGAAGTACAGAGGTCTGGTCGACGTCCTGAGGACGCTGCTCCGAGAAGAAGGACCTAGAGCCCTCTATAAGGGCTTCAATGCTGTCTTTCTGCGAGCCTTCCCTGCCAACGCGGTAAATCTTTAAACTCTGCTCCTATATTTCTGCTCCTACACCGCCCGGTGACTATTATTTACTCACTGAAATACCTCATTCCTTTCTTCCTCCCTCAGGCCTGTTTTTTGGGGTTTGAGGTGGCATTAAAGGGACTGAACGCACTCGCACCCAGTTGGTGAGATAAGCCTGTAACTGGCCACCAGTCTGGACCAGCCCCTCTCTGCTGACTTCCATCAGTTCCTCTGTACCACAAACTGTGTTACAAGTGTTTTAGGATGTTGAAATGTAATGAGTTGTTGTATTCTTAAATGTAATTTTACATTTATTTTTACAAATTAATTTAAATTTAAATTGTCATCCTGTAATCAAGAATTTTACACTCACTTTTTGTGAGTAACAGACAATGTGAACGCACATCTATGAATGTATGACTTTGACATATAGCGTAATTATGAATGTATTATTTTGTTGTTCTCTCTCTTTTTAAGGGATTACAAACTATTTGTGAGGTTTGTAAGGTGTCAGATGATACATGTAGTACCATTCAGTTTAGAATGGGTTTAAGTTTTGTTTTTAATCTACAAGCTCTGCCAAAAGTCAGGATTCATTCATGCCTAGTGAAGAGGGTTGTTGGGCCTGTGTGCAGGCTCGGGGGACTTTTATAAGCTTTATGATTAAAATGTTTGAATAAAGTGTTTTGAATTCGCCATGTAAAGAGTGCGAGTGTCCACTGTTTTCCACAGAGCTGGATTTCCAAACAGGCAAAGTGTCCCAGAGCCCCTGTTTGTCTGAGTCATAATTACTTTGTGATGATTTGCTTGGAAATGTGCATCACTGATGTGCAGCGCAATTAAAACAAATCATCACATTATATCATAAAACATGTTTTAATACCTGACTGGCCAAACTGTATTTGGGGAAACATATATGGGGGCTTGGGGGCGTCAGTAGGGCCCCACAGCTCCTGTTTGCCCCCTAGTGGACCAAACTGGCCCTGATTTACCCGTGCCATACTGCCTCAGTTCCAGGGGGAGATCCAGGGAGATCTGTAAAACATTTATTTCTATACACTGTATAAGCAGCCAATTCTTAGTAAAGCTTAGTGCAAAACAACAGCAGAAATAATGCAAACAAGCTGTCCCGCACGATTCTTTGGTTTGGTGTTGTTTTGTTTTGTTTTGCTTTATTGACAGAACAATTTGTACATACAATACACAGTGTGTACAAATAGGGACATAGCCAGTGGACATTAGAAGATAAATAGTTTTTTTTAAATAATAAATGAAACAAAAACATTTGAAAGAAAATAAAACACATTCTGTATTTAACAAAATGTTTTTCTAATGTACCTATTTGTGGTGCCATATTCAGATAGTTCTTGACAAAGATGTCCAAAGTTCAGTGAGAAGTCAGTCTATTTTTTATGTATAAATATATATTTCTCTATCTTGTTGTCTTCAAAACAAAGAAAATCTCTTTATCCACGTAAAAACGTGCATCCATAATCTTTTCTTTTGGTAAATATAATGAAAGAACAGATGGTAAATGTTTCTTTTTTTAATTCGCAGAAATCACAAACAATATTCTTTTTTACTGGATATATCCTGTTATTATCAGCACCATATTCATCACCAGTTAACCATTTTTATTCCAGTTATTCTCCATAAAGGGGAAGCCTAACAACAGCAGGTCAGAGCTCCAGATTAGAGGCGCTTCACTTTTGACCTACTCAGCATCCATTACCCATAAATCCGCATTTCTCAACACGGAAGTGGAATATGGACTACATTAAACACGTCAGATCGTGTTATATGTAGTCCACAACGTCCCTTATGATGACTTATGAGGCCGTAACCTCATGAAAAGTTAAAAAAAAAAAAAAAAAAGTTACAAGAGGCTTCTCCCCAAAGACCTTCAATACCCACAATTCAGTGCGGGACATTTAGTTCCGGGGTCGGTGACCATCAACCTGTCAGCAGGAGAAAGGTGAGCTAAATGTTTGATCTTGTGATGTTTTCTGTACTTCCCGAGTTACTAAAGGCTTTAAATATATCCGATAAGGCCTCATAGAGCCTCACGCTGCCTTATAAGTATGTTGAAGAGCGGAAAATGGCCGTTTTGTGGCCGTAATGGCGCGACAGTAGAGTCAGAGTCATGAATAGAAGGATAACTGTCAGTACAGCTGCTGTGTAATGTTAGCTACACCGGCTACTCACCTCTTGATTCACCAGTTTGTGATTTTATATCTTACAGGGTGTTTTGTGTCTCTGAGAGCTGAATGTGTCTGAAGTGAACTTTGGCTACCAGTTAGCTAGCAGGCTAACGTCAGCCAGCTGTTGTACATAACCCTGAATATTGTGACCTCAGGAACTGAAACCATAATAACTGGTTAGTTCAGTGACACCGTGCTGCAGGCGGATATTCCTGCACTGCAGACTGAAGACTCCTGGTTTAGATGTAGTACAGATCGTGTGATAGATGGGAAAGAGGAGAGGTCATACTTCTGGGATTAGCTGAAAACTGTAAACTGTCACAGCAGGAGAAGAAGAACAGCTGAATAGTATCGATAAGTCATTATTAAAGAATACGACAACATGAGGAAGATACTATATGCACCAACATAAACGAGAAAGTGCATTAAGATAAAAAAAATAATAATAATAAAGTGAGAACACAAGGAAGATGCAATATAAACATTTATACAATAATCACACTTTGCAGCTCAGGTGGTAGAAAAAGGTATGCATGTGTATGGATGGGGAAAAACTGTCTTTAATTCATTTAATATGATGTAATTGGTTAATCAACAGATTACTCAGTAATGACAGGTTTTATTGTCCAGATGGTTTAAAGAAAAGGTCAACATGGACGCAGCAGAGGCCGAGATATCCTGACTTTTAGTCCCTAGCTCCTTCCAGGGCCTCATAAGAGCTGAAACTGAATGTTGCGTGTAAACTCTGAAGTGCCCCTTTAACTCAGACCAAATCTAAAAACATTTCAACGTGTGTTTAGTTTCTCACCGTTTGTGTTTTGCCAGGTTAGAGAGAGAGAGTGTGTGTGTGTGTGTGTGTGGATGTAGTGTCTGTGGAGTGCTGTGATGCCCCTGGAGGTCAGATGGCCGTTCCCACAGTGCCCTGCTTTGGCATGGAGGATCTCCAGCTCACTCATCATGGGCTTGGTGGGCTCCTATTCCTACTTCTGGACCAGTGAGTTGGAATATATACACATACACACAGTATTCTCACTTTCTAACCGAACTAACACACAAGTTTTCAGTCGTCTTCTTGTTCTGCCGTTCTCCCTCACAATCTTCAGAGTACATGAACTGCTTGACGGTCCACAACCACGAGGTTTTGTTGGACCTGATTGACCAGAGGCCCTCTGACACACCCCTCATCACTCTGTCCAATCACCAGTCTTGTATGGATGACCCACATATCTGGGGTAAGGACAGGGGACTGAAATCACACAGTTCTTGACAGTAACATCAGAAAGCAGTGAAATAATCCCATCTGTTTGGGGACAGGTGTGCTGAAGTTCAGACATTTGTGGAACTTCAACAAGATGCGGTGGTGAGTTTTAGGATTTCCACACCTCATCCACTCATTTGTAGTGTGAGATGTCTTTTGTTTTTCATATAATGTTTAATTATTTACCTGTAATTTGGCAGGACTCCAGCAGCGTCTGACATCTGTTTCACCAGCGAGCTGCACTCGCGATTCTTCAGCCGTGGAAAGTGTGTTCCCGTCTGCAGAGGTGAGTCTCTGTTCGCATTGACTTTGTCTGCCTGTCTCCTGAACGAACGACTTACATGATGTGTTCTCTCTAGGCGATGGTGTTTACCAGAAAGGCATGGATTTTATTGTGGAGAAATTGAACAGAGGAGAATGGGTGCACATTTTTCCAGAAGGTATTTTAAAACTTCCTCCTCACATCTCACTCGTCTTGTCCTCTTTTTCTGTAGATTTTTGATTTAGTTTTAATATTGTGGAAATAAGCACTTCCTCTCTCCTTCCTCATCGAACAGGCAAAGTCAACATGACTGAAGAATTTATACGGTTAAAATGGGGTGAGTACAGCGCACGTTCTTCTTTTTGGGAAGATGAAGATGTCGGTGTGATAGGGTTTCTGGTTCAAGTGGGACGATCATTTCTGTTTTGTGTTTCAGGTGTGGGTCGGCTGATAGCGGAGTGCTCCCTTAATCCCATTATCCTGCCGCTCTGGCATGTTGGTGAGTAACACCCCCACCACAGATGACAACACGTTATCTCGCACTTTCTGCTGTTTCATTGCTTTACGAGTGAGTCTTCTGCCAGGGAGAAAGAGAACGGAGTTATAATGTATAGAAAATGTATTTATTTTAATTGCATTTATCTGCCACTGAAAATAGTTCCCAACAAATGCACTATTTCCTCCTGTTCGTTTGATTAAAAACTACAGCGAGCAGCTGTTGTGGGGAATTACTGAGCCTTTATATTATAACTATATGTCTGTGAGGAGTTTTTAAAGATTAAGGTCTTCAGAAGGAAGCAGTGGGCTGAGAGCTGAGAGCCACAGACAGGAAGACGGACCAACACATTGTTGGTTTGAGTCTTTTCATGCTATTTGCTGACATTAATAAAAAATGTAATATCGCAGCCTTACGCTTTACATGATATTGTGATATGATATCTAGAAGCAACAACAGTGGTTGAAAATCAGCAGAGAGACTAGTCCGTCACTGGGGGATGCAGGTACTGAGAGAACGCTGAGTACTTCATAAAACAAACAAGTTGCCCTGTTGGTTCCACTTTTGTCTCAGGTTTGAGTGATGTTCTACCAAACATGAAGCCCTACGTTCCTCGGGCTGGAAAGGTGGGAACACTTCCATCTAATCCCAGCAATATATTCATATTTAGTTTATCGTGGCTTTTTGTTACCGGTCAGTGACTGTAGTTGTAACCACTGGTTTGTCTTCCAGAGAGTCACAGTCCTGGTGGGGAAACCGTTCAGTGTGAGAGACCTTGTTGAATCCCTCCGAGCTGAAAACAAGAGCCAGGTGAGGACGGCATGTATTACACACTGGACAGTAATGGAGTACTTGTAATGGTACATCATTAGTGTGTTAATATACATCGATTTTAACTACATTTCATTACGCTAGCTAAGAATATAATGTATCTTGATATACAGGCACCTGTTATAAATTAAGATTGAGATTAAGTTTAGTCGCCAAAAATATCTGCTGCTTTAATTCAAAAGCTTCAGCAGATGAAATGAAATAGTTTTTTATTCAAATACATCTCACTGCCTGTTGAAGTGAATAAAGGCTCCAGCTCTTATTTCATGTTTTATGGAAGGCTGAAACAAATACATGATTAATCTATTTACCTATGAGATGAAAATTTAATGAAAAATTAAAAAGCACAGCCTCTGAAATATTCTGTTGTTTTTTATTAAACTGAATATCTTTGGGTTTTGGTCTGTTAGTCGGACAAAACAAGATTTGTTGCTATTTGCTGACATCCTGTAGACCAAATGATTAATCAGTTCATCAAGAAAATAATTGTTAGTTGCAGCCTTCATTTTATGGCTCTTCGTGGATCCATATTTTCTCTGTGTGGCAAAATAATGTGAAATTAACTGAAAGTAAGCTAAATCCATGAATACTGCACTTTTGTTGGCACTAACGATTATTTTCATTATCAATTAGTCTGCGTTTTTCCTGATCGATTGTTTTGTCTTGGAAATTAGTTTTAGTCTAGTGTCTGTCCAGTAAAAGAGTGTAAAAAATGTCCACGAGGATGTCTTCAGGTTGTTTGTGTTCGAACCAACAGTATGAAAGACAATCAGCAAATTCTCACATTTGAGAAGCTGGAACAAGCAAATGTTTGACTTTCTTGCCTGAAAAATTACAATTGATTAAAATGATTTAAATAATTTAATTTAATAACACTTTCACATATTTTCCTTTCAGTTGGAAATGAGGAAGACCTTGACTGATTTCATCCAGGGGGAGTTTCGCAGCCTGAAAGCCCAGGCCGAGGCCCTCCATGGACAGATACAGACCAAATCCTGAGTCCCAGCCGTCCTGCTACACTCCTTACAGCCAAGACTGATGATCCTTTACCCTAAACTGAGGGTAATCCCTTCACTGCTGGAAGCCCACCCACACACAGGACTGTTTTTGACCACTTGTATTCTGGTATCCCCTCCTCTTCGCTGCTGGATCACCCACACCTCCCCACTGAGAGGTCATCGAGTCGCGACAAGCTTGCAAACGTTTCGGGCAACGTTTTTTTAAGTGGTGTTGTGCTGATTCAACAGAAGCTCCTTTTGTAATTTAAAAGTAGGCGTCATGCTTTTATTTAATACAGCAGATGCTTCATTCAGTTGCTGATTTTGAAAATAGATTGATGGATGATTGAGTTACTTGAATTCATACCAGTCGAGGCTGTGAGACCTCTAAGCTGCCAGTCACTGAAGTGGTCCAGAGGAGGGAAAGATCTTGAATGTTTGTAGCTTCCAGACCTAATTTCTGCAGTTCATTGGACATGAAGTATCATTAATGTTATTCATTTAAACTGGTCATTTTAGCTGCTCAGCTGTGTTTCTGTTATTATCCCACTGGTACCATCAACACAGCCGGTGTCGTAGTAATGACGCCCGTATTGGATGATTCTCACGGCGCACAGTTTACGTGCAGTGCCAGTGCAGGAAGTAGTGTCTCCTGTAAGTAGCGAGGTGCAAAGTCCGGGTGGTGGGATGCACCTCAGCACATCAGACTTTCATGTTAGCCTCCCGTCACTGACCTATACTTAACATCCACGTTTCTATTTACTGTGACCAAGATCTGTCCTCAACCTTACAGTTGAAATCCTTAAGATTTCGGTCTCCCGTGGTTACTGGTGATGCTACAGCAAACACTCGTTGAGCAGCTACTTTTATCAGAAGAGCAGCTGGTGTATCTGTTTACAGCGCAGCCAAACACACTCAGGTTGTTTTTAGTAAAGAAATCGGTCTATAATCAGCCTTTTTCCATCACGCCATGAGCAACCGCCATCTGATTTCATGCTGCACATTTTTTCACAGTTTTCCACCTAACAGCAGGACACGGTAAAAGGAGTTGGTTAACTTGAGGAGTTTGAGGTGTGGAGCTGCTCCCTCTTGTTACAATACTCATTTAAAAACATCCAAAATTGGCTGTTGTCTTGTTTTGTAGACGCATTTTTGATGAACGATCGCTCCACGCTGACTTCGGTGATAAATACGTTTAATACGTTTCCTGGACGCTTTTATTATGAAGCAGCAGTGAGAAATGTTTTGTGAGCATTAGCATTAGCAGTAACTTAATCCAGCTCTGATACAACGATACAACTGTAGGAGAGTAAACAGTGAGGCTGTTGTGAGATAAAATGAGATAAAACTACAAATACTAAACACTGGATTACATGTTGCATCATTTCCTGTGAAGGCTGTTGCAGAAAAAATGCTGACCAGAAATAATATTAAAAAATTAGGTTGGATTTCATGAAAAGCTTAGGAATTAAAACTTAAACCAAGTGTTTTAGTTACCTAACCCTAACTATACCTTTTAACTTTAGTTTATTTGCCATTTTATATGCAAGAATTTAAAAAATGTTGATTTGACTGTAAAAGAAATGGTCCAATATTGGTGTTCCTGTTTGGCGTTGGGGCTGCATCAACTTGTTACCCCATTTTAACTTTACGCAAAGCTGCTGTTTGTTTAAATACTAAATATTAGTATGCAGTATGCTCCTCTGTGCACATACGCATGGAGTGATTATAGATTTATCATTTGTAATCTAATGAAGTGAGACAGGAAGTCAGCACTGTACTGCATGGTTAACTTCTGCCGCTGTCATCAGAAAGAGGCATGCAGAGTAAATGATTGTCAGGATATTGTAATGGTAATTACATCATCACGTGATTTGCTTTAATTATGTCCATGCAGCTTTAAATCAGTCAGTTAAATCATCACCATGTGCCCTGTCCTCTCTCTGTTATCAAATCAACTTTGCAAATCATTTCTTAATATTATAGGTCATTTTTTTTGAAATGCAAGGTCTTCTGTAGGTCCTTTCAACCCCTGAATGCTACCCCGTCACAGATTGTATATAACTAATTTTATCATAAAGATCTGTGGCTTTTATAAAGGAGGAAAGGCCACGGATAAGTGATCTGTGGTTATTTTATAAATGTATGGCCTTACTGTGATTGCCACTCTTTCCTACTGTACAGTATGTGAACGCCAATAAAGTATTCAACTTTTCTAGATTTGAATCGTTTATAGTTTCTGACGGAACTGCTGCCATGTTGACCCATGTTTACTGGCTCTTGTGAGACAGCATCTAAAGTTTTCTTTCTTTTTGCTTATTAACTTTTCTGTTTTTAAGAAGAATGTCTTATTTCTTCTTTCAAAAAGTTACGTGATTTTGCTGTAATTTAACATTTGGGGAACTACGCTTATTCACTTTGTTACCGCGATTTAGATGAGAGGATTGGTGCCACCCATATCTGTCTGTTCAACAGAAGGCTACAGCCAGCAGCCAGTTAGCTTAGCTTAGCATAAAGACTGGAAACGGGTAGAAACAGCTAGCCTAACTCTGCTAGTCACTTCTTGCCATGCCACTTTCTACTTTCAGAATTCAGAGGGAAATATTGTACTTTTTATTTCACTATGTTTATTTGACAGCTTTAGTTACTTTACAAATCGTAATTGTAATGTATTGTTAATAATGTTGAGGTCATTGTGACGGCATTTCTCACTATTTTCTGAAATATTACAAACCAAACAATCAACCCAATAATGGAGAAAATAATCATCTGATTAATCGATAATGAAAATAATCATTAGTTGCACTTTTACACAAAATAGTTAAAAATGAGCTCCACCCCAAATAACTACAACAGTAAAATCCTGCCTTTACTTTAATGCATGAGTAATAATAATCTAATGATTTCATATATAATACAACAGCAGTCAAAGGGGACAATTAACTGCTTTTAATACTTTAAGTACATTTTCCTGATTTCATACTTTTACATCAGCAACATTTCAAAGCAGGACTTTTACTTGTGGTATCAGTATTTGTACTGCAGTACAGGGTCTGAATGCTGCTCCATGTATTGCAGCATAGTTCACCGCTGCAGAGCGAAAACGAGGCTGAGGAGCGTCTTCTTCATCCACCGTCACGTGACCTCCCTCCGACGTCACCTGCTGTCAAGATTCTAAAGATGGCGACGACAGGGACGCTGCACCTCCACCGCATCTCTGCGTCTTTGGCCGTTCTTCTCGGGCTGTTAAACATATTAAACACGGGGAATTGCGATGAACAGGTGCCGCTTATTATGTGGACAAGCGAAGGGTAAGCAGTGCTGAGGTTTTGGGGTTTTTTTCTTCTCACAGAGGCGGTCCCGTGAGCTAACGGGTTTTGACGCTCTTATTCCCCTTTAGCTAACGGTTAGCTAGCTGTGTGTTGGTTGATATTATTAGCATGTAAGCTAGCCTCGATGTGTCTCCACTATAACATTACACAACAGACTGTGGTTCTTTTAAGAGCTTGAATAATTAAATGAAGGTAGAGTAACGTGAGGATTTCCTGAAATCCGAATGAATGGCAGGTGCCGTATCACCTGGCGTCCGCTGTAACGTCAGCGAGCCTTTTACTCAGGTCGTCTGGAAGAGGAGCAGGACGATCAGTAAACAGCATTTTACAGCCGTGGGTTAATTTAAAAGGCCTGCCATTCATTTCAAGACCAGATATATCCCCATGACACCTGCCTGACACCCTGCTGTCATCCATTTCCCTCTCCATTTTCCTTCATAGTAATTATCATCTACTCAAGTACTGCAATTAAGTATAATAAGTATTTCCATTTTACTCCATTACTACTCATTTATTTGAGAGCTGCAGTTTCTTTGCAGATTGGGATTTTATATACAGCCCCAGCTATTTGAGTCACAGAGCGAAGCATCGTGTTGTCCGAAAGATAAATACCTGGTTAAACAACATTTACAGCTTTGCTGAAGGTATTTGGAGAATCCTCTTTGACTCTTTTAACCATCTGGATGACAAAATATTCAGTTTTCTGCATGATATCTAAGATTTTTAACCAGTTTAACAAGTTGTGACTGTATTTCCTAACCAGGTCAGAAATCAGTTTCATCGTGCAGCACACAGATTATTGTTTCATCCAGATGGTTAGAAGTGTTTTTGCAGTTTCTTTGAATAACTTCAGAACAGCTGTAAGTCTTGTTGAATAACCTGTGTCTTTCAAAGGGTATCATAGGGTATATATCATCTAAATCAGATGTTTAGCCTTGTGACTTGAATGTAATGGTAATGTACAGGAGCTAACAAAACACAAGACCGATTTGTGCTGTCATCCACTTTTAATCAGTGGTGGAAAGTAACTCAGTACATTTACTCAAGTGCTGTACTTTTAATTTAAGGTATTTGTCTTGTAATTTATGAGAGTATTTCGAGGGAAATATTGTACTTTTTGGACATTTTGGGCTAACAAAACAATTGATCACTTTTATAGAATATGATGCATTGGTACAGATTAACCTTCCCAACTGAAGAGAAACTAAATAATATTGTAAATATAGAATTCTCCATTTTGAACAGCTACAACATTAAAGTACTTTGTACATGTTTATGCAGTAAATAGTTGTAGTAAAATACATCTGCTGCCTAATGCGTACTTGTGTTACTTTTGTTACTTTTAAGTCAATTTGGCTGATAACGCTTTGTACTCTGACCTCAGTAAGATATTGAAGGCATCTCCTGTACATGTAACACAGGGTTACAATGTTTTTACATTATTATTTAACTACTTTTACTTCAGTATATAATTTGAATACTTTCTCCACCAGGATCTCTCTTCCCGGTCAGTCCCCTCCGACAGCCGGTCACATTGTGGAGCAGCAGCAGCTGGCCTCTTACCTGGAGAAAGCTGTGAATGTGGGCCCAAGAAATGTAGTGCTGTTCCTTCAGGACAAGGTACACACGTTTTAAATGAGATATTCTACAGGATTTAAATATTTACAGAGGTTTAATACGTTCTTTGACGGTCTTAGGTAACTAGAAGGCCCCCTGTGCCACACAGCCAGGCTGCCTGTTTCAGGTTCGATGGAACAAAAATTCACCAGCTGTCTCGCTCTTTGTTTTTTTTTTGTAATAAATCGTAACCCACTAACAGTCAGTTTGTGAACATGCTCAAGGCTGCTGAATATCAGTATCACAATCAATTATTGACAATAATTTTTTCAGTTTATCCATTAATGATTTGGTCTCTAAAATTGTCAGAACACACAGCAATTTAATCTGACAGTGATTCAAAACTCAGAACTCTTTGCATTTGTGGAGCTGCAGCATTTTCAGGTAAAAAATATTAAAAACATAATATTAACCCTCTAAAATTACATTTCTGTCCAACTATTCATTGTAACAGTGAGTTTTCTAGTTTCTTTGTGTACATTGTGGGTAGATTTGTTATTTGCTTATTGCTTATTTTAGATTGTCTTTCCTTGTCTCCACCCCAGATGAGCATAGAGGACTTCACCATGTATGGAGGGGCTTTTGGAAACAAGCAGGACAGTGTTTTCCCCAACCTCGAGGTAAGATGATGTTTAAAGTTCATTAGAGGAAAACAAACAAATCAGACTGAAACTTAACTGAAATAATAATAAGCGTGTTTGGTTCACTTGCGTCACCTCTGTTGTAGGTTATTAAATGTATGTCACTGACAGATGTTTTGCCTCTCGTGTGCCACAGGGGGCTCTGATGTCCTCGCCCTCCCCTCTGGTGTTACCTGCTGTGTCCTGGCCTGCCTCCAATGCAGTGATTGGCCAGCTGCAGGACCAATTAGAAACCTCCCCTCTGTACATGGACCCTGAGACACTAAGTCAGCTGAGACTCAACGCCTCCTCACCCGCCTTGCTGGTGTTCAGGCTGCCATACGGCATCGGGTAGGTAGACTGGGCACACAACAACCAGAGAGAGACAAATACAACTGAAGACTGATTGATACCAATAACAACCAACAGGCCTTTCTCAGCACAGAGTACGCCAGCTTGGCAAGTGAGGTGAATTTGAGTAAAAAGTTGTAGTCCTGCTTGGAGTCATAACTCATGTCGATAATCCATGTTGATATCATTCAGTGTGACTTACACTTCCTGAGGATATCACCATCTCTGATGTCCATCCAGAATAAACAGAGGAATCATAGAAGAACGACGCTGCAGAACGTCAAAGTCGTCCAGTGATAGTTGTCTGTACATCCATGAGTTCATTGAAAACAGGAACTGCTTATAGCTAATTCTGCAAACTATTAATGGAGCCAGTTTGCCAAAATATAAACAAATATAGGTTAAAAGACAAGGCTGAAAAGAGACTAGCAGTGCTGACCAGTAGCTGACATTACAACACCTTACTCCTGATGGCTTATCTATGATCAGATTAGCAAAAACACTTTTGATTTATTGCAGCTGTAATTATTACTGGGCTGGAGGTGAAAACTTACCCACATATGCGCACTGGACGGGATTAAAATCACTGACCAGTGCAGGTGATATTTGAATTATTTCCCTCACTTCCTTCCTCTCTCCAACAACATCTTATTGTTGCCTCATCTGACTCTCTGCAGGGCTGATCTGATGTCTGCAAAAGAGATTCTCAGTGGAAACGGTGAGTCTGCCGTAATAACCTGCCGCGTAACCCCTCTGATGATTTACATACTCACTGATCATGTTTCTCCACTCATTTATTCGGGGTTTTCCTTTAATTTGTCACTTACTGTATATTGTTTTTAATATGAAAATCAGTCAGTGTTTTCCATGTGATAATTTGCTGGGTAATCCAACGTCAATAGCTGAACACGTTGTTTTTCAGATGAGGTGATTGGTCAGGTGTTGAGCACCATGAAGACCCAGTCTGTCCCATACACAGCCATTTACACAGCCCTGCGGCCCTCGAGGGTGAGTCCGTGCGCCGCTGTTCATGAACGTCTCTTGTTCTGCAGCAGTTTCATTCATGTTTTCTGATCCAATTGTGTCTTTACAGGAGGCGGCGTCTCTCTCCATGGAAACAGGCCTGGGTGGAGGACGCTCTCTCCTGCAGGCCAGAGGTGGATACAGGGAGAGGGAGAGGGAGAGGGAGAGGCAGCGTAGGATCAAGGAGAAGACTGTGTCCTACGCTCCAGTGGAGTTTAAGGTGGAGTGACTCAGTTACATCTCTCCTGTGCATTTGATTCATTTTTGCCGTTGTTTTTGTCTGGAGGTATCCTGTCACTTCTTAGTGTTGTGTGTGTATCATACCTGATGTATCTTCCTCCTCTGTGTCATAAAAAGCTATTAAAACTCATCAGTGAGCCTCACTGTGTCACATGTTCCTTCATCACCATGAACACACACACTGCAGTTTATCTTGACTCAGTCCCCCCCTGCTGCCCCAAACACTCACTAGAGCACCACATGTGGATTCATCCGCCACTGAAAATAGTCCCCAACAAATGCACTATTACCTCCTGTTTGTTTGATAAAAACTACAGCGAGCAGCTGTTTGAGGAAATTAATTTTAAATTAAACGATGCGTTTGTGGGTTGTTTTTATAGGCTTTCAGTAGGAACCAATGGGCTGTGAGTTGAGAGCCACAGACAGGAAGTCAGACAGTATTGAGAGACGTACTGTTGGTTTTGGTCTTTTCATGGGATTTGTTTCTCTTTCTGCAGGAGGGTGAAGACACCTGTATCCTCCTGTGGGCAAAAGGCCTGTCGGTGAGCATCCTTCGGAGCGGTCGCTGGGAAGACCATGACCTGACCTCAGCTACCTTTGGGAAGGATGTCATCCCGGATCTCAGTGGCTCAAGCTGCGATAAAACCAAAGCGAGGTAGTTCATACCTGGGATATACATAAAAATTCATTGGCAGTGATTGAAGTGGTTGAAGCCTTTTCTCATCAGGTTTAACATCATGTGATGCCTCCATGGTGACCTGAATCACCTGATTAGCAGGTTTCCTGTCTTTGTATGAAACGTTTTTTAAATGAAATCTCAGAATCGGATCAACAGGAATTTGCTCTCTTTTCTTTTTCTTCTTCTTTCTCTCATTTCATTTTTTGTAATTTGCAGGTTGGTTCTTAATTATAAGAAAGTCCTCGGCCACCAGAGCTTCAAACTGATGTGAGTCTGCACAACACGCGTAACACACACACACACATGTAATTATTATATACCTTGTGTTGATGATTCAGTGAGGCTAATGGACACGTCTGCGTGTGTGTCCAGCTTTGCTATGAGCCAGCGTCACTACCAGGTGTCTGCCCGCCGCTGGTTCACACTGGACTCCGTGGAGCTGGAGTACGACGGGATCAAAGCCACATTCAACGGTAGCAGAAACATTTATGCCCCCGCCGAGTACTCGTACCGCTGTGAGTCCGTCACCAGCTTCCGTTGGCCCCTGCTCACCCCACGCTCATCCAAAGATCCAGCCAATCAGTGGAGGGTCTCTTTTGAAGACTTTCAGGTAAGATAGTGATTTTATATTTTCTTTTTAAATTGTATTCTCTTTTTTCGAGGTGTAACACTGTGGGTCCCCCCTCAGACAGAATCTAGACTACTGTACAACAGCTGTGGGCTACAACTTGAGTCCTGATGTACAGACTACTATCACTATCACGTTCTGGAGTCATGAGGAGCGTGTTTTTATATTACTTATGGCACAGTAAAACCAAAACTTATCATGTTTACATTTCTGTTTGTGTACAGATTAAACACACAAGATGCAACATGTTAATCAGTGAGCTTTAGAGGTGCTGGTAGGAATATCTTCAGAGAGAGTCAGGCTAGCCGTTTCCCCCTGCTTTCAGTCTTTATGCTAAGCTAAGCTAATACACTCACAGCTCAGTGGTGTCAATCTTCTCCTCTAATAAACATGTTGAAACATTCCTTTAAAAGGTTTTGTTTAGAGTCCGAAATAAAGGAGATGAAAGAGATTTTGGAGGCTTTTTGGAGACAAAGCAGCAACTGCAGCTGCACACAGACATGACTCTGCATACATTAATATGAACAAAGGTTAAACCTTCACCTTCCCCCCCACAGATCCAGGGCTTTAACGTGACCGGCAGCGAGTTCTCGTATGCCAGTGACTGCGCAGGCTTCTTCTCTCCTGGTATCTGGATGGGTCTGATGACCAGTCTTCTCATGGTCCTAGTGCTCACCTACGGCCTGCACATGATCATGCAGCTCCGCACTATGGACCGTTTTGATGACCCCAAGGGCCCGGCTATCTCTGTGCCCCAGACAGAGTAACGGCAGTCTGTCTCCTGACTTCACTTTCCATCTCTCCTCCTCCTCCTTACGGCAATGCTTCCACCCCCACCCTTTACATTCCACTCCCTGTTCATCTGTAGTTGGGTATTATACAGACTAATTAGTGGTGTTGTCAGAGTAAAGGTTTAGTCATCAGTTTATGAAATGTGCATCCTGAGACTGAAGAATCTAGTTTTCAGGCAGCCCCAGTTTGTGTTTCTCAGGTATTAGCATGTAGGTCGTTTAACAACACGTAAAGATGTCGTCAAAGTATTTCCAGAATCCTCAAAGTCTCTTCTAACCTAAAATATTCATCTGCTGCACAGAGATTTTTAATTTAATGGTAGCAGGAAATTACGTATGTCTTTGCTTAAAGCGGCTATAATCAATGTTTTTATAATGACAACGTATGAAGTGACAATGTGAGGTGTCTCTGGTAGTGAATTATCAGCCGACCCTGCAGCTCATCTTTACAGAGCTGCCAACTGGCCAAAAAAATAAGTAGATAGCAGATTAAATTTTTAGAATTTGGACCAAAATTAAAAATCACTTATTTGTCTATATTCATGTTACTTTCTGTTATTTTATACTTTGATACAAAGCAATGTGTTCTTATTTGTCTTGTCATTTCCTGGATAGGAAACAGGTTAAAAGTCTCTTACTGTGAAGCAAACTGAATATATTTTCTATCAGATGGTTGGAAGAGTGTGAGGATTGTGGAAATGCCTTCAGAACAGCGGGAGATGTTGTTAAAACGTCCTCAAATGTAAAGCTAATACATGAGAGGCACAAGCGGGGGCTAGTTTTCAGGCTGCCGTGGACAAACCCCCCCCCCCCCCCCCATGAAAGGGACACAGTTGTACATAAAGGGATGAAAATAACTATAATTATAAAATGCTATTTATTTGTGAAACTAAATTGTGTGTGTTTACAGTTGTGTTTGTGTCTGTGAGTAGACAAGTGACATGTAGCTGTCGAATGAAGGGATCACTTCCTGTCTGGATGATCGATGAATCGTATCATCGCACGCCGTTCGCTCCGGCGCTCATTATCAAAGAGCAAAGAGGCGGTTTGATGAACAAGCTGACGATTCAGATCATCTCAATGCAAAACATGACGGGAGCAGAACAACACACAGCGTTAGCAGTCAGACATTTCCAGAATAATCTTCATGGTTGTCTTAAGTTTATAATTAACTTGAACACTCAAGCTTTCTCAACTGATGTGCACTGAAATGAGCTCAATGTGAATAGATTCTTTTCCTGTTTGTTTGGCTCCGATGATTTGTAGTGAGTTTCGATGATGTAAGGTCCTGGCTGTGGTCCTGTGTGCTGACGTGACCCCAATAAAACATCTGTGAACATTTTATTAGACGAGTTTGTTTCTTTCATTCATTAGAGCTTCAGTTTCAGACAAACTGTCTTTTTCCTGTAAGACGACGTTTATCGAGCAACTGGTACATTTACTCAAGTACTGTACTTAAGTACAAGTTTGAGGTACTTGTACTTTACTTGAGTCTTTTCATTTTATCTGACAGCTTTTGTTACTTGTAACTTTACAAATGAAGATTTTTGCTCAAAACATATGAAGACCTTTTTAAAATGTGATGTTTTGTTATAAATTAAACTACACAACAGTTCATACAAGTACAGCTGAACCTATTAATCAATTAGTCGACTGACAATATTAATTGGCGTTAATAATTTGACAGACACAGACGTACAGACAGACAGACACAGACAGACACAGACAGACAGACAGACAGGGCTACCTTATGATCACAGACCATACTCGTATTGGTGGCTGTGATTCAATTTAATTTTATTCATATAGCACCAAATCATGACAGAAGTTATCTCAGGACACTTGTCATATACAGCAGGTCTAGATCGTACTCTTTTTAACATTTAACATTTGCGATCAGCGATGTCACTGTCACTGCATGCACGCCTATCTATGGATGCCTTTCTGTTGTCTTTTTGTCTCGCTGTCAACATGTCCACCCGTCCACATGTATTTACTTTATTTTTGATGAGGAGGTTCACACAGCGCGACACCTGCTGGTCATTTTTTGTAACTACTTTTGATGTGCTTGCTGTCGGTTCCATTTCACTCATATTTCTGATTATTAAGAACACACTTTACTGTCCGCAGCACATCCTGAGGAAAAACTGACTAAAGTGCGTCTTCACCGGCGAGGACACCGCACACCGCTACCCGGAATATTTCCCTCTAACGTGCGCTCACTGGGGAATAAGATGGACGAACTCCAGCTGCTGATGAGGAGAAACAAGGACTTTTATTCATCTGCTGTCGGTTTACATTCCACCGGAGGCCAACGTGCAGGACGCACAGCGCACACTCGCCGACCAGATACTGGAAACGGAGCGGACCAACCCGGACTCCTTAGTTATTGTCCTCTGTGACTTTAACAAAGGTAACCTCAGACATGAACTCCCCAAATACAAACAGTTTATTAAATGCCCCATCAGGGAGGGGAACACGCTGGATCACTGTTACACCACAGTCAGTAACGCTTTTCACGCCATCACCCGCGCTGCACTGGGACACTGTGACCACGACATGGTCCACCTGATTCCCGCATACAGGCAGAAATTAAAACTTTCTAAGCCTGTTGTGAGAACTTCGAAGAAGTGGACCAGTGAAGCTGCAGAGGACCTGAAGGCGTGTTTGGACTGTACTGACTGGGATGTTTTCAGGACTGCTACCAACAGTCTGGGTGAGTACACAGAGGCTGTGACTTCATATATCAGCTTCTGTGAGGACTGCTGCGTACCAACTCGGACCAGGGTGAGTTACAACAACGACAAACCCTGGTTCACAGCAAGACTGCGACAGCTGAGGTTGGAAAAGGAAGAGGCGTTTAAGAGTGGCAACAGAGCGGAGTTTAAGGAAGCCAAGTACAAGTTTAGCAAGGCGGTGAGGGAAGCTAAACGACTGTACTCAGAGAGACTACAAGACCAGTTCTCCTCCAACGACTCTGCTTCTGTGTGGAGGGGGCTCAGGCAGATCACCAACTACAAGCCAAGAGCCCCCAACTCTGCTAACGACCGACGCCTCGCCAACAGCCTCAACGACTTCTACTGTCGCTTTGAAAGACAATGGGACAGTCCTGACACCATCCCCCACACCATCACCCACCAGCTCCAGCCCAACAGCCCCAACCCCCTCATCACACCTGGGGCTGAACTCTCACACCTCTTACCACCACAGCTGCCCCCCCCCTCCTCCAGCATCGACACCTCTGTCTGTCCTTGAAAGAGATGTGAACAGACTCTTCAAGAGACAAAACCCGCAGAAAGCTGCTGGACCAGACTCCATCTCCCCTGAAGCGCTGCGCCGATCAGCTGTCTCCGGTGTTCACGGACATCTTCAACACCTCACTGGAGACATGCCACGTGCCAGCCTGCTTCAAGGCCTCCACCATCATCCCCGTCCCCAAAAAACCAGGGCCCACAGGATTAAATGACAACAGACCCGTCGCCCTGACCTCTGTGGTCATGAAATCATTTGAACGCCTGGATGTCAAAAAACATAAAAATATATCAGTTATTAGCACACAATTTTTTAATGATCTTTTTTACTGTCTTACTCTGATATCAAAGCGTGATGACATTTAGCAGTTGTAAGCACTTTTTTCCATTCGCACCAATATAATATGCTCGAGGGATTTTATCCAGCAAGAGAGCAAAAATCTTATAAAAGCAAAATTCAAGGCTTCCTGATTTCATATGAACCCACATGATTATAATTTCTGTCATCGGTCAGTTGTGTACTCACACAGTGTGGTGCTGAGTCTGGAGCAGAACATGGTGTCAGAAGTTTCAGGTTTCAGGTAAAGAGTCGATATGATGGTGGTTGAGACAGATGCCTGGTATTTATTCTGTTGGGATTACGAACTGCCTCCTTTATGAAAAACAAGTCACCAACGGAAAAGACAGAATGTGTGTTTTTATCAGTTACATCAGACTGAAGGAGGAGACTTACTGACAATAAAATTACCATGAAGTAAAACATGAATCTCATAACATCTCAGAACAAAAAACATCGAAAAACCACAAACAAACAAACGTGAAAAAGGTCACAAGATACTTTTAGATACGAGGTCAAAATACAAAGAACGTACAAAGAAGGAATCTCTGTCTGTCTGTATACCTGTCCTTCAATTATCTCGACAACCACTTATCCGGTCAACTCCACACTTGGCGGGTGTATTGCTGAGGACCCAAGGGAGTGCAATGTCCAATCTGGTGCAATTTGGCCAGATAGTGGCGCTATAACACAAACTTTATGTTTTGTCCTGTAACTTTTGAAACATAAGCCTGTGGGTCCAGACGAATCAATCCATATAAGCCATTTGCGTCTTGATCATTTTCCCACCATTTTGAATTTTGTCTGTTTTTTTGTATCTTTACATCTAAAGGACGACTACGTGTCTCCTGATGAGAACTTTCTGAGTAACTTCCTGCTTGACAAGTCATGACATGGTGTAATTGGTGTAGCGGGAGGGAAAACATTTCCTGTGTGTGCTTCTTCCCTGAGTCACACAGACACTCTGTGGGTCGTAGTGGAGTTGAAGGCCGTTGTCATTAGATATTGCACAGTTACTGTAATAAGCCTAGATTTGGTTACCAATATACACATGAAACACAACTCTTACACCATTTCCTGTAAACTTTTCAGCGGAAAACGTCAGTCAATAAACATACACAGATCTCAATAGGGAATTGAACCAGTGATCGACTGTGTTGGGAGGCAACAGACCAGTAAACTGTTCGCACCACACTGTCAGGTTTGCCTTTGTGTCTAATGCCATTTGTGACTCCAGTTGAAGTTCTGCAGGGTCTCCGAGCAACACGCAGGCAGTTGATTGCACAAAATGAAAGTGCAAACTTTACTGTACATTGTGTAATTCAATGAGGACAAAATGATGTAATGTTGTCCTGCACCAGGAGGAACCCAGGGCCCACTGCACCAGCGTAAGGTCTGACAATGGCTCTGAGGATTTCATCCCAGTACCTAACAGCAGTTACGGTACCGTTGGCTAGCACGTGGAGGTCTGTGCAACCCTCCAAGGGTATGCCTCCCCAGACCATCACTGACCCACCGCCAAACCGGTCATGCTGGATGATGTTGCAGGCAGCGTAACGTTCACCACGGCATCTCCAGACTCTTTCACATCTGTCACATGTGCTCAGGGTGAACCTGCTCTCATCTGTGAAGAGAACCGGTCGCCAATGGCGGACCTGCCAATTCTGGTGTTCTCTGACGAATGCCAATTGAGCTGCACGGTGCTGGGCTATGAGCACAGGTCCCACTAGAGGACGTCGGGCCCTCGTGCTACCCTCATGGAGTCTGTTTCTGACAGTTTGGTCAGAAACATGCGCACCAGTAGCACGCTGGAGGTCATTTTATATCCTCCTGAGAACCAAGGGAAAAAAGTGTCTTACAATTTCTGTTTTAGTGTGATTTCCTATCTATTTGGGCCTAAAAAAACACCTTACAATTTAAATTTTTTTAAATATATTTTTTATTTTAATAATAATCTTAACATGATCATAAAATGTAATACATTAGCCTGAAACTAAATAAAACATGCAAGTTAGTCGTGGCCCACAGAGCACGACGACTTTGCTGCTCCCTCTCTGCCTCTGACTCTCATCAGATTCTCCTGCATCTTCTTCCTCTCCTTCTTCATCATCATCTTCACCTATCACAGGCTGATACTCATCCTCCTCATCCTTTTCCTCATCTGAAAGCTCCAAATCTGAATCTCCCTCTACTATCCGGTATAGAATCCTCTCTGCTTCACTTCTTTCTCCTACAACAATGTGCAGTCATTAAATACATTAAAATGGTCCTGGTGTCCACTACAGTTGACATTCATTAAATGCCTGTTATTTCAAAACAGAAATAATGAAACTGTTTTCAGATGTAAAAATATTGTTCTTAACATGTTTATGAACAAGAATATATATAATTATCATGGTAAAAATAGCAATAGATAAAGAATATTTGACTTGCCTCTCCTCTTTCCATAAAATGTGGTTGTTGGTATGGCAGCCATCTTGATAGAGGAAAAAAGTAAAGTTCCCAGCATGCAAACCCATCACATGACACATCACTGGAAAGCCCAGGATGTCCCCTACAGAATACTATAGGACTTGGAAGGGTAACTCCAACTACTTAAGAAAGATACAGGTGAACAAAATGTCCATTATAAAGGACATAAATGAATGGGCCGGGTCTCAGGAGGATATGGCCTGTTCCTCCTCGCACAAAGGAGCAGATACCGATACCTGTTGCTGGGTTGATGCCCTTCTACGGCCCCGTCCAGCTCTCCTCGTGTAAGAGCCCCTCTCCTCCATGCTCTTGAGACTATGCTGGGAGACACAGCAAACCTTCTTGCAACGGCATGTATGGATGTGCCATCCTGGAGGAGCTGGACTACCTGTGCAACCTGAATGGGCTGCAGGTACCGCCTCATGCTACCAGTAGTGACAAGGACACTAGCAAAACGCAAAACTAGAGAAGAATCAGTCAGGAAGGATAAGGAGAGAGCAATTGTGTGTGGCCACCACCTGCAAAACCATTCCCTTTTTGGGTGTTGTCTTGCAGTTGCCTCTCCAGTGCACCTGTCGTCACTTTCATTTGCACCAAAACAGGTGAAATTGATATACAATGGCTTATGCTTCCTAACTGGACTTATTGATAGAAGTTTAATTGACTTGCTGATATACTGTGATGATGAAGTATTCCCTTAATTTTTTGAGCAGTGTAAATACTCATACACCAGATTCACTACCTGTAAGGGGGCAGTCTGGAAGTGGACACAAATATTACCTCCAGCCACTTTGTTTATTGTGGGTTTCATGGAAAATAGGAAGGAAAAAAAAAACAGAGATAGAAATAGAGATGTCTAAGAAACCAGTTTAATGCGCAAACCACCGCCCCACATCACCTGGCTCACACCAATCCATGATCTGAACAGTTGAAAGTCCATTATTAAACTCCATGGATGTCTAGCTATATAAAAAGCTTACGTGTTGAGTCACACCACAGCTTAGACGTTGAACACTGGCGCCGTCGTCACAGGTGACAACAGAATCTAAGAAACAGAAAGTAGAAGTGTGTTCAAGGCATAAAAATATGTGTAAGCATTGTGATACATTCACTCAGATGTTTACCTCCACATGGGACCATTCATATTTCTGTTGACTTCCCTGAACACCCGCAGGCACCAGACATTGAATCAAGATGCAGTGTACATCAAGTAAGTTGTTTCTGGATCAGGGGTTAAAGCAAGTTTAAAAACAGTACCATCAAAACATGAGACACCAAAAATTATGATGTTTTGTCCAAAAATGGTGACCAAGAGTGTCTCAGCAAATTAAAGCAAACATCGCAAAAACTTGAAAGGAAATGGCGCTCCACCAATTGGAAGAATCACGTTTAGCCTGGCAAGATAAAGGAAGGCCCTCCGTAACGCCAGAGCGTCCTATTGCTCATCATTAACAGAGGAAAATAAGAACCCCAGGTTTCTTCAGCACCGTAGCCAGGCTGACAGAGAGTCACTGCTCTGTTGAGCCATGTATTCCTATAACCCTCAGCAGTAATGACTTCATGAGCTTCTTTAAAGATAAAATTCAAACTATTAGAAAAACAATTCATCACCTTCTGCCCTCAGGCGATACCGACTTAACTTCAAACACAGAAACAGACCTCAGAAACAGAATCATCTTATTCAAACACTCATGAGGGGTTTGTTCAAGGGAGGTGTCTGCAAGTTTACTTTTCCCAGCAGTATTCTCAGAATCCACCCTGGGTCCCGTTCACATGTTTCTCAGTGCTGAATATTTAATTGCTGCAATAGAAGGTAACATACCTGTGTATGTATGAAATGTGTAATTAAAATAAAGATGCATTAAAATAAAAATAATTCATCTTAGTACCTATACACACGAGAGGTGTGAATCTGTGTTGATTCAGTATGTTGCATTTTCATACCTGATAAACCACATGACTTGTTTCAGAGTGTAGGCCCACTAAGACCAGCAGAGTCAAGGAGGTGAAGGCTTGGGAAGTGATGTTCACTCACTGAAAAACCAGTGAAACCCCAGTAAACCAAATATGCAGCATCATATAAGGGGTGAACATTTTAGCATTTTGTTTATGTTTTATGTCATCTGCAGTGTCTAAATAGGCCTACTGGTTTTGGAAATTGCGGTTAATAGTCATTACAAATAAGGGCAAAAGATTTGTTGTGAGTATATGACAGCAAATACCTGTTGAATATGAATCAGATGGAAACATGGGGTGGGGATAGCCATTTGTAGTTTGATCTGAAGAAAATCTACCATGGAGCTGCTTGTTTTCTTCCAATTTCAAAGCCTCTGCAAAAGACACCCTTCAGAAACCATGCAGCTTAGGTCTAATATTCTTTAAATACACATGGGGAAATATGGGAATCTTATAGAAGGTTTTGGTGCTCTGGTCATTTGAGCTTACATGTTCAAATGATGAACACTTAGATGAAAAATGTGCAAAAGATGACATCATGAGCCTCATTCATGCGTAGTGTAATTTGACGTTTTGAAAGGACACAGCAGTCCACTCAACTTAACTGAACAAAAGCTCAGGTGACCCACTCCGACTGGCTGACAGACCAGCGTTGCCAAGTGTCAACCTTGAATTACAACCCTAATCTGAATTTCTGCCTAAAAAGGCATCTTATCCAACATTGTTTGAAGAGTATATTGGTCTTTCCTCCAGTCTGAGCTAATAGAGTACTCATTATTATTTACAATAATCAAACAATGTCTTGAGATCAGAGAAAGACGCATTGCAGGTGTGTGAGTCGAAGGTATATAAACACTGGGTTTCCCTCTCAAAGACACCCTGCTACCTGCTACTGCTGCAAGTGGAACCTCATCTGATCATCACAACAAGGTGCGGCTCTCATTCCTACCTTTCATCATAGCATCAGCTGTGTTGATTCAAATCTATAGAAATTATTTTTCATCTGTTCATTATTACATTTAGTGTTCACTTCAAGGGAAATCCCCTTTTCATATATAGTTCTTTACAAGGCCTCGTTTCTGTGAAACCTGCTAACTGTCTTTGTTTCATTCATCCACAACAGTCATTTTAACTTTATAATTCAAGTTCACATTTAAAGAATGCACATGCTTATCTATGGTGCATTACTTCATTAATAACTGAGTCTTTACACAGATGGCATCAGCTCTTCATTTCATTGCGGTCCTCTGTTTGACCAGTGGACTGTGGATTGGAGCAAATGTAAGTAACACGCACACTAAAATATTTATTTTTAAAAGATCATTGGTGTCATAACACCTAAACTTCAAACACTAGTACCATGTCTCGGAGCCCAACATCATGTTTTCAACATTATTTCCAAGTTTTGTCTTCAAAATAATTACTGGTGATATATAAGGTAGTGACTAAATACACAATAAAATACTCAATAAAGATCAAGTTTGAGTTGAGTTCAGTGCTAATGATGTTTTCTTTATGTTCACAGGCGTGTCCTGATTCAGGTTGGTACTTGTCTGAGTCTGGGGGGTGAAGGGTAATAATAGAGGAGCTGGGACTTTGTGACTGCTGTTCAAGTTATTTATAAGTTTTCAAATTTTTAAGAAACGTTTTTGTTTCTGCAGAATGAGGACTGTGGATGTTTCTTATAGTGTAGTCACTCTATCAGGTTATCAGTATGGATGACAGCAATGAATACAGAAATCAATAACTCTCAATGTATCTATGACATGAGACTTGAATAAACCTGAACCCATTCTTTAAGTCAATTTCAAAAGAGGAACATGACTCTAATTTTCCTTCTGTCACACTTATGCATTGATTGTCATTGTAATCATCTACAGACCATTGCTGTGACACCTGTAAGACCTGCCCTTCTGGTTGGACTCAGTTTGACGATCACTGTTACATGTACAACCACGTTCAAAAGGACTGGGCTGATGCAGAGGTACTTTATGGAACAATATGAGTTCTAACTGCCAAACTGTATTCATGACATTTGCTTTAAACTAGTTTGTTCTTATAAGAATCATTCAGTAGAAGAAGCCGTAAAGCAAACTCTCACTTCTATGTCCTCATTTAACGTATTCCATCTCTCAATGATTTTTTTGTTGTTTTTTTTCATTTCACACGTTGTCTTCCTCATTAGAGTGCCTGCATTGCCCTCGGTGGGAATCTGGCCTCAATCCCCAACAAAGACGTGTACGACTTCCTCAAAAAGACAATCCACACAGCGACTAACGAACATAGACGAACTTGGGTTGGAGGCCATGACACAGCAAAGGTGAGCGATTTAACATAAACACGTGTGCCTGATATAGAGTGCTGCAGGGATGACGGATTTTTGTAGGCCAACTCATTTATGGAGTATTGCTGAAAATAAGCTCTGTGGCAAACAAATGTTAATGACACTCACACTTACTCTTACTTACGTGTTGTTCAGCATGATAATCTTCACAATGAACACATGATTTTTGAAGCGGAAATGCAGTCGCCAGAAATAAAAAGCTAACGTTAGGCTACGGTTGCATGTCCAAGCGCGAGTATAAACACAACGAGGCTGTAAGAGCAGACTAGTGAGTAGATGAGTTTCCACATTTGGCATGATGACATTTAACGTCCCCAACAACGTCCGTAATCTCATTTAGCCGCCTTTCATGAGAAACTTAAAAGCTTCAAAATTCAGGAGTGGGGTATTTACTGACGCATTTTATGTCGCAGAACAAAGCGTGAAAATCTCTAAAGCTTGTGTTAGCCACAGACCTTATTTCAGGAATCTGTCCAAAAACCCATTCAAGAAACCCCACTGACTTCGAGACGAATGAAGTGGAAGGGCAAAAATGCCGACTCATTTCCAGGTTTTAGGGCTCATTCCTGCAGAACTCTACTGAATATGTTCTGTTTTTAATTTGGTGGTCACATTGTTGAGAGTCTGGCAGGTGTGATTTGGATTTTGGATGGATCATGTATAACAAAGGTTCCCTGACTGGAGGCCATTTACCTGGTAATGTGTTATACCGCTAAACCACCAGGTCACCCAGTCTCTGGGTTATTTCGACAAACCAGGACATCCATTTCATTTTTTAGTATCAAACTAAATTCTATTCAGCCTCATTGTGTTGGAGTGGTGGCTGACGTCTCAGCTGTGTATATCTCTTCACTATCAGCATGGTTAGAAGTCACTAAGGGTAAAATATCATTTTTGTGATTGGATTGAATTGACCCTCAAAACTTTCTTTCAGGAGGGTGTGTGGTTGTGGACGGATGGAACCAAGTTTGACTTCAAGCTGTGGCGTCGGGGGGAGCCCAACAACAGTGGCAAAAGAGAGCACTGCATGGAGATGAACTACCTCGGTACGCACTGATTATCTGTTTCTCTCCTGCATGTGATTTTTCTGTGGAAATTCTCAACATTCAAGAGAAGAAAAGTCATCTTTTGTAACTCATCCTCTGATATAATCTAGAATATGAATTGTGTTTTGTTATTTGTACATTTGATTGAAAAAAGCAAACATTTGTCAAACATTTGTTGCAGAGGCCTGTAGAGTATTAGAGTTTGTTGTTTGTAGATCTGAAACTATTAGTTAAGTAATCAATTAGTCGATTGACTGAATCAACAATTATAGTAAGCGATTAGATATTTAAGTAAAACAAATCATGAGTATTTGCTAGAATTCATCGTATTCTTTGAAGTTAAACTGAATATCTTTGGGTTTGTAGGATAAAACAAGCAGATGAATATCTCAACTTGGGCTTTAGAAAATTGTGACAACTTCTGACATTGCATAAACCAAATGATGAATCAATCAATCGAGAAGATTAATCAATAATTAAAATAATCTTTCTTTGTATGTATATCATTTTTTGTTTAACTTTTAAACTCTAGCGGCTCCCAACGACTTGAGCTGCAACCCAAAGCAATCTTTTGTTTGTGGAAAGCGCCTGTGAAGATCCCTGCCATGTGCTCATACAACTGCCATGATGATGTCACATCCCCACTAATGATGTCACATGCACCAGGATGTACAGCCTCGATGACATCACTGCAGGAAAATATATTGACAGTTCTGATTTGATTTCAAATAAATCAATAAACAAACACATTCTGTTCAACAATTTGTCTCACCTCTTTATATTACCATCTCATATGAAAGCTTAATACTTCTATCTCTACTATGTATACTTCAATTGATCAATCAACTGATTAATCATTTAGTCAATCAATTATTGTATCTCTTCATAGATGGTTTATACCTGCATTCGCAGTATAAAATTCTAACATTTTAAATGACCAGAGACGTGCCCCGACAAGTCATCCAGTTCAACAAGAATAGAGATATTCCACCCTGCCTTCTTCTGCTGATACAACAATCAGATAAACTCTACCTCATGAACCACAGAGTTTATACATTTCAACTATGTCTTAACTGTGATGCCTTTAATCAAAGATAGGTAACAGCATGTATTGTAAAGAATAGGTGGACTTTTGCCATCTGGTCGTCCACATCACACCTGCCAGACCGGCCAGGGCTTAAATTCTTTTAATGGAACTACAAAATTACATACAGAATATTTTCAAAATCAGGCACACACGGGACAGCTGCAGCCTCTCTGTCAGTGGGGGCCTGAGAATATTGTCCCTCAGCCGCGACAGCGTGCGGCTAGTGTTGCTCTTATGGAGGCAGGACGGTGATTTTACAATTTGGAAATAAAAATAAATTTTGGCATTGAAAACAAAACCTTAACTGAAAAAGGAAACTTGGGCCTTGAAACATTTGTACTGGAAAAAGTTGTATTAGCACTGAAAAAAGTTTCACTGGCATTAAAAATGATTTCATTTTATTCTGATATTTTTTGCGTTTGGTTAGAGCAGAGCCTAACCACTCTGGGACCAGAGCCTGGTTCTGGGTGAGGTTTCTGATATTTGTGTTATTTTCATATTTTTCCCATTTTAGATTTCATATTTAATACTAGGCCACATTGTAGCCATGGTAACGATACAGCTATGAAGCCCATCACCGGGGGAACAGTCAGACTGGGCTTGGATCTATCTGAGAGAGACTGTAACAATATTGACATCCAGAGTGATAATCTATGTGTATTCATCTATCTGTATTAGTAGTTTTCTTTGTGTATTGTGTAATAGTTTTAATAGTACTGTAAAAGTCTTTCATCCCGGACCAAGGTTAGACCGTTGGCCCTGTTAATGTACATTAATTAATCAGTTAATGGTCATTGAGCTTGGCTACAGAAATCATTCATTTGTATTGTAAGCTTCTGTTGATTATGATTTTCTTTTATACTGAATAGTTTTACTGAGACCGGGCTTGTATTCCCCAAATCCCGAAGTGTTTAAACCAATAAACAAATTGAATCGACAACCGGCTAA
The DNA here is from genome assembly GCF_043641665.1 of Enoplosus armatus. Lineage (NCBI taxonomy): Eukaryota > Metazoa > Chordata > Actinopteri > Centrarchiformes > Enoplosidae > Enoplosus > Enoplosus armatus. The sequence continues at coordinate 24,724,331 of NC_092187.1, read as the reverse complement.
CTGTCAGCCGTTAGTCCACCACCATCAATGAACACAACGCAGAGACTGTTGACTGTTACCACTATCAGCGGTATAAAAAGTAGGGCGTTATAAACTGTATATAGAGATCCAGAACAAATTAAACCCTGTTACACATGTAATCTGCATACTGAGGAATAATCTGATTGACTAAATGATTAATCAGTTGATTGACTGAATGTTTTTCAAAAGAATTAAGCTTTTGCATGTGATGGTAATATAAAAAACAAAATAAGAGATGAGACAGATTGTTCAACAGAATTTATCTGTTTGTTGAGTAATTTGAAATCAATTCAGATATGTTAACATGTTTTCCTGTAGTAATGTCATCGAGGCTGTACACACTGGTGGTGTGACATCATCAGTGGGGGTGTGACATCATCATGGCAGATGTGTCGGCCGGGATCTTCATAGGCACATACCACAAGCAAATGCTCACGTCGTTAGCAAAACCTAAAGTTTAAAAGTTTATAAACAAGCAATTAGGGCTGCAATGAATGAATGAATGATATTTAGAAAACCCAAATATATTCATTTTACTATCAAAGAACACGAAGACATTTAGCAAATACTCACATTTGAACCAGTGATCTGTTTTCAGGGGGTTGTTGTTTGCTTTTTTCAATCAAATGTACAAATAACAAAACACAATTCATATTCAGGATTATATCAGGTGATCAGTTAGCAAAGTTAACTTTTCCTTTCTTGAGTATTGACAATTTCCACATTTCTACTAAAGAAAACTCACATGTAAAAGGGCAACAGATAATCAGTGTGTACCGAGGTACTTCATCTCCATGCAGTGCTCTGTTCCAGCAGTGTTGTTGGGCTGCTTGTAACGCCACTCTTCGAAATGAAACTTGGTACCATCACTCCACATCCACACACCTGAAAGAAGGTTTTAAAGGTCAATTCAGTCCAATCATAAAAATGATATTTTGCCCTGGGTGACATCTAACCATGCTGATAGTGAAGAGATATACACAGCTGAGACGTCAGCCACCACTCCAACACAATGAGGCTGAATAGAATTAGTTTGTGATACTAGAAAATGAAATGTATGTCCTGGTTTGTAAAATAACCCACAGACTGGGTGACCTGGTGGTTAAGCGGTATAACACATTACCAGGTAAATGGCCTCCAGTCAGGGAACTTTGTCCCTTATTTTCCCGTGAGCTCTCCACTGTGTGGTATCAAATAAAAGCAAAATGCCTTCATGAAAGAAGGATCCACAGACCTTGAGTGGTCTGCTGTGTCCTTTTAAAAAGTCAAATTAGACTACGCATGAATGAGGCTCATCATGTCATCTTTTGCAGATTTTTCATCAAAGTGTTCATCATTTGAACATGTAAGCTCAAATGACCAGAGCACCAAAACCTTCTATAAGATTCCCATATTTCCCCATGTGTATTTAAAGAATATTAGACCTAAGCTGCATGGTTTCTGAAGGGTGTCTTTTGCAGAGGCTTTGAAATTGGAAGAAAACAAGCAGCTCCATGGTAGATTTTCTTCAGATCAAACTACAAATGGCTATCCCCACCCCATGTTTCCATCTGATTCATATTCAACAGGTATTTGCTGTCATATACTCACAACAAATCTTTTGTCCTTATTTGTAATGACTATTAACCGCAATTTCCAAAACCAGTAAATTGGCCTTATTTAGACACTGCAGATGACATAAAACATAAACAAAATGCTAAAATGTTCACCCCTTATATGATGCTGCATATTTGGTTTACTGGGGTTTACTGGTTTTTCAGTGAGTGAACATCACTTCCCAAGCCTTCACCTCCTTGACTCTGCTGGTCTTAGTGGGCCTACACTCTGAAACAAGTCATGTGGTTTATCAGGTATAAAAATGCAACATACTGAATCAACACAGATTTACACCTCTCATGTGTATAGGTACTTAAGAGTATTACATACAGCACCTAAGATTAATTCTTTTTATTTTAATGCATCTTTATTTTAATTACACATTTCATACATACACAGGTATGTTACCTTCTATTGCAGCAATTAAATATTCAGCACTGAGAAACATGTAAACGGGACCCAGGGTGGATTCTGTGAACACTGCTGGGAGACTTGCTGACATCTCCCTTGAACAAACCTCTAATGAGTGTTTAAGTAAGATGATTCTGTTTAATTTCAAACATCGTGTTTGAAAATGGGGAGAGGATCATCATGAGTAAATAGGCCAGCAGCAGCATTGTACTTAACATCATTATATGACTTTCTGTTTTATACTAAATGTCCAAAGAACACGGACAACCCGGTCCACATATGTACTCTAGGTTTGGACTAGACCCTTCCTTCACAAGTGCTTGGCCAAAGACACAACCCAAAATTAATGACCAGAATTAAAACACATTACATTACACTCCTAATTCTAATGTGTGTAGCAAATGCTGCAGCTGATACCTTTAAAAACACTGGATCCATATTTTGTCACATTGTTTGAAGAGTATTCCGGGCATCCCACAGGTCTGAGCCAATTTATTACTCATTATTAATTACAATGATCGAACAATATCCTGAGATCACAAAAACACGTTGCAGGTGTGTTAGTCCGAGGTATATAAACACTGGATTTCCCTCTCAAAGACACCCTGCTACCTGCTACTGCTGCAAGTGGAACCTCATCTGATCATCACAACAAGGTGCGGCTCTCATTCCTACCTTTCATCATAGCATCAGCTGTGTTGATTCAAATCTATAGAAATTATTTTTCATCTGTTCATTATTACATTTATTGTTTTCAAGGGAAAATCCCCTTTTCATATATAGTTCTTTACAAGGCCTCGTTTCTGTGAAACCTGCTAACTGTCTTTGTTTCATTCATTCACAACAGTCATTTTAACTTTATAATTCAAGTTCACATTTAAAGAATGCACATGCTTATCTATGGTGCATTACTTCATTAATAACTGAGTCTTTACACAGATGGCATCAGCTCTTCATTTCATTGCGGTCCTCTGTTTGACCAGTGGACTGTGGATTGGAGCAAATGTAAGTAACACGCACACTAAAATATTTATTCTTAAAAGATCATTGGTGTCATAACACCTAAACTTCAAACACTAGTACCATGTCTCGGAGCCCAACATCATGTTTTCAACATTATTTCCAAGTTTTGTCTTCAAAATAACTACTGGTGATATATAAGGTAGTGACTAAATACACAATAAAATACTCAATAAAGATCAAGTTTGAGTTGAGTTCAGTGCTAATGATGTTTTCTTTATGTTCACAGGCGCGTCCTGATTCAGGTTGGTACTTGTCCGAGTCTGGGGGGTGAAGGGTCATAATACAGTAGCTGGGACTTTGTGACTGCTGTTCAAGTTATTTATAAGTTTTCAAATTTTTAAGAAACGTTTTTGTTTCTGCAGAATGAGGACTGTGGATGTTTCTTATAGTGTTGTCACTCTATCAGGTTATCAGTATGGATGACAGCAATGAATACAGAAATCAATAACTCTCAATGTACCTATGACATGAGACTTGAATAAACCTGAACCCATTCTTTAAGTCAATTTCAAAAGAGGAACATGACTCTAATTTTCCTCCTGTCACACTTATGCATTGATTGTCATTGTAATCATCTACAGACCATTGCTGTGACACCTGTAGGACCTGCCCTTCTGGTTGGACTCAGTTTGACGATCACTGTTACATGTTTAACCATGATCAAAAGGACTGGGCTGATGCAGAGGTACTTTATGGAGCAATATGAGTTCTAACTGCCTAACTGTATTCATGACATTTGCTTTAAACTAGTTTGTTCTTATAAGAATCATTCAGTAGAAGAAGCCGTAAACCAAACTCTCACTTCTATGTCCTCATTTAACGTATTCCATCTCTCAATGATTTTTTGTTTCTTTTTTCATTTCACACGTTGTCTTCCTCATTAGATTGCCTGCATTGCCCTCGGTGGGAATCTGGCCTCAATCCCCAACAAAGACGTGTACGACTTCCTCATAAAGACAATCCACGCAGCGACTAACGAACATAGACGAACTTGGGTTGGAGGCCATGACACAGCAAAGGTGAGCGATTTAACAATAAACATGACACGATGCAACTATCCCCTGCGTGCCTGATATAGAGTGCTGCAGGGATGACGGATTTTTGTAGGCCAACTCAGAAGTTAGCATCGCCCTGGTTCCCTTGAAAAAAGCCAAAATGATTTATGGATTATTGCTGAAAATAAGCTCTGTGGCAAACAAATGTTAATGACACTTACATGTGTTGTTCAGCAAGATAATCTTCACAACTGAACACATGATTTTTGAAGCGTAAATGCAGTCACCAGAAATAAAGAGCTAAGGTTAGGCTATAAACAAACTACACCACGGTTGCATATCCGAGCTCGAGTATAAACACAACGAGGCTGTAAAATCAAACTAGTGAGTAGATGAGTTTCCACATTCGGCATGATGACATTTAACGTCCCCGACAACGTCTGTAATCTCATTTAGCCGTCTTTTTTAAGACACGTAAAAGCTTCAAAATTCAGGAGTGGGGTATTTACTGATGCATTTTATGTCGCAGAACAAAGCGTGAAAATCTCTAAAGCTTGTGTTAGCCACAGACCTTATTTCAGGAATCTGTCCAAAAACCCATTCAAGAAACCCCACTGACTTCGAGACGAATGAAGCGGAAGGGCAAAAATGCCGACTCATTTCCACCAACTCTTTACATACTGTAACCAATCATGATCTACAGACCTCACTGTCAATAATTCTCACCTTTAGCCCAAAATTGTTTCGATCAGTCTGTTGATTGTGTTTTCATGAAGACATTTTGCTTTTATTTGATACCACACAGTAGAGAGGTGACGGGACATGAGGGGGATTATGTATAACAAAGGTCACTGACCTGGGGCCAGTTACATAGTAATGTGTTATACCGCTAAACCACCAGGTCACCCAGTCTGTGGGTTATTTTGACAAACCAGGACATCCATTTCATTTTTTAGTATCAAACTAAATTCTATTCAGCCTCATTGTGTTGGAGTGGTGGCTGACGTCTCAGCTGTGTATATCTCTTCACTATCAGCATGGTTAGATGTAAGTAAGGGTAAAATATCATTGTTGTGATTGGATTGAATTGACCCTTAAAACTTTCTTTCAGGAGGGTGTGTGGTTGTGGACGGATGGAACCAAGTTTGACTTCAAGCTGTGGCGTCGGGGGGAGCCCAACAACAGTGGCAGAAGCGAGCACTGCATGGAGTTGAACTACCTCGGTACGCATTGATTATCTATTTCTCTCTTGCATGTCATTTTTTCTTCTGAAGCAATGTGGAAATTCTCAATATTCAAGAAAAGTAATTGACTAAATCAACAATTCTGGTAAGTGACTAAATATTTAAGTAAAGCAAATCATGAGTATTTGCTAGAATTCCTTGTATTCTTTGACGTTAAACTGAATATCTTTGGGTTTTTGGACTGTTTGTTGCATAAAACAAGCAGATGAATATCTCAACCTGGGCTTTAGGGAATTTTGACAACTTCTGACATTGCATGAACCAAATGATGAATCAATCAAGAAAGAAGTCAGATTAATCAATAATTAAAATAATCTTTCATTGTAGGTCTAATTGTTTGTTTATTAACTTTTAAACTCTAGGTGCTCCCAACGACTTGAGCTGCGACCCAAAGAAATCTTTTGTTTGTGGAAAGTGCCTGTGAAGATCCCTGCCATGTGCTGTTACATCTGCCATGATGATGTCGCATCCCCACTAATGACGTCACATGCACTAGGATGTACAGCCCCGATGACATCACTGCAGGAAAATATATTGACAGTTCTGATTTGATTTCAAATGAATCAATAAACAGATAAATCTTGTTCAACAATCTGTCTCACCTCCTTGTCATTTGCCAACAAAAATAAAATTGGCATTGAAAACAAAACCGGAATTGAAAAAGGAAACATTGGCATTGAAACATTTGCATTGAAAAATAAAAGCATTAAAAATGATTTCATTTTATTTTGATATTTTTGTTCAGATTTTTTCTTCAAATCACTTTTTTTTCATTGACAGTGTTTTTCAGTTTCGATGTTCTGTTACCATTTTGGCATGGAGAGGAGGGCTTTGAGGGGACTACCCCTAAGTTTTGGAGCGCCCTCGACTGGCTCGTAGCCTTTCAGAATGAAGTTACAAAGAATAGGAGTTGAAGTCATAGCCTATTGACCCCAAGCGCAGAGCATGGAGCACTTTGCAGACAGATATGCATTTAGGGTTTAATAATGTATGTTGTAAATTAATGATGAATTGTCACCTCTGCATTCATTGAATATTGATTTTAAATTGAAGAAATATTACGCTCAAACGTTAGGCTGTTTGCATAGCCACCAGAGCGTGTGATCGGAGTTCAGTTAAAAGAAACTCTGCTCCATCGCTTCCCTCCGGTCCGTTGCCGTTCCCAGCTCCCAGGACGAAAAAACATGCTCAAAATTCGCTCCTGTTCAGTGCTCAGTGAGTTCAAGTTCAAGTATTTGTTTTTATATATGTCAATGGTTCAAGTGCGCTCCTCGCTCAGGTTCAATTCAACTCTGCTCACATGCTCTGATAGCTCTGATAGCTACTGGACATCCTCACCACATTTGTGGTGCCTAGTTGCAAAAGCTGTTAGATAAATGAACTGAAGTGAAATCTACAATAGTTCCCTCTGAGATGTAGTGGAGTAGAAGCAGAAAGTGGCATGACAAGAAAATACAAGTACCCCAAGTTTGTACTATATTTGTACATGAGTACTTGAGTAAAAGTACATTCCACCACTGCACAGATCACCTGCAGTATGCAGACAGTTCCAAAGAGCAAGTTTCTTGCGCCAAAGCTGTCAATAGTTTCTATTGTGGACTACTGAAAACAACACTACTGCATGGAATCACTATCTGTTCCACAACACAGGAGAGTAGGGGTGGGAATCACCAGAGGTCCCACCATATGATATTATCTTAATACTTAAGGCACGATACCATAGTATTGCGATATGCTGAGTATTGCAATACCTTGTGATTTTTCAACTGCAAATTATGTCCCCAAAGGAAAACTTTGTCAACATCGATTTTAATGAGATAAAGTTTTCCGTCTGTTCATCTCGCTTCAATCATTTTATTGCAGCAAAATGGGAGACAGATTGACCAACACTGTCAAAAAAAACCCTCATAAATCATCATAAATGTGGCATTCACCTGACAAACTGAACTGTTTGTTTTGTCGACATCGTCCAACTTCACTGAATGCAGGTATTTTGAACAATGCAACTTCAGCTAAAGTTATGCAGCCCCTTCAGCAACTGAGGAATTTGAAAGTAAATACATTTAAAGTACAGTACACTTAAACTGAAATTAAATAAAACGTGCTTTTAAATTAAAACAAAAAGAATGTGCTACTGTTTGCTGCTGGCTTTGAGACAGCCAAGAGGTAGCTGCAGGTCACCAGAGACACTATCTCCTCACCTGGAAGCACAACAAATGCAAACGTACAGTAAATGTCACAGACGAGGAAGTCTAACAAACCGCACGAACAGGTTCAACAAAAGCATCATTCCACAGAGACACATGATGATTATTTAAGTATTGTATTTAAGTATGAATCTGAGATACTTGTACTTTCCTTGAGTCTTTTCTTTTCGTGCCACTTTCTACTTCTACTCCACATTTCAGAGGGAAATATTGTACCTTTTACTTCACTACAATTACTTTTAACGGCTTTAGTTACGAGTTACTTTACAAATTAAGATTTTTGCATACGAAACATATAAAGCGTTTATAAAATATGATAGAGAAAATTAAGAGAAGTAAAGGAGGAAAAGAAGTTCAGCCATTAAGAAAGTTACAAAAACAACTGCCCACATTGATGCATATAAAACAACACTGTGCTCATAAAATGTGATTAGCTTTCAAATGTAATTATGATTCTATTCAGACAATGATTTAAGTTATTGTTATTGAAGTTATTGTGTCCTTTGACTCATTCCTCCAAGCGTTCAGTAGCTGGTCTGGATTGATAATCTCCTGCTAATAAATTGGCTGTGGCACACCTTCTGAATTCTCGGGTACATGTATCATCCATCAAGTGTCACAGTGTGATCTTCATTTCCCCTCAGCCCGTCTCCAGTCCCTGCTCACTTCTCCCGGGCCATGATCACACTTGACAGACACAGACAAAAGTATTGGGCCACTCCTCTTAATCATTGAATTCAGGTGTTTCATTCAGTCCCATTGCCACAGGTATAAAATCAAGCACCTAGCCATGCAGTCTGCCTTTACAAACATTTGTGAAAGAATGGGTCGTTCTAAAGAGTTCACTGAATTCGAACGTGGTACTGCAATAGGATGCCACCGTTGCAACAAGTCAGTTCGTGAAATTTCTTCTCTCCTAGATATTCCACGATCAACTGGAAGTGGTATTATTGCAAAGTGGAAACGTTTAGGAACCACAGCAGCTCAGCCACGAAGTGGCAGACCACGTAATGTTACAGAGCGGGGTCGCCGAGTGCTGACGCGCATAGTGGTAAAAGTCGCCAAAGCTCTGCTGACTCAACAACTGCAGAGTTCCAAACCAGCTCTGGCATTAATATCAGCACCAAAACTGTATGCCGGGAGCTTCACGCAAGCCTTACATCACCGAGCACAATGCCAAGCGTCGGATGGAGTGGTGTAAAGCACGCCGCCACTGGAGCAGTGGAAACGAGTTCTGTGGAGTGACGAATCACGCATCAGTATATCCTGGCTTAAGTTGCATAAGGTGGCAACAGTAGTGTAAGACTATCTTTGATCACTGCATTTGCAAATATTTTACTTTTTCTTCTTCTTATGTGTTATCCTAAGGCTGTGTGCGCACTGTAGCCTAAGTTCTCTAAAACTGTGGGGTTCCCAAGTAAGTTGTTTCTGGATCAGGGGTTAAAGCAAGTTTAAAAACAGTAACATCAAAATATGAGACACCAAAAATTATGAAGTTTTGTCCAAAAATGGTGACCAAGAGTGTCCTCAGCAAATTAAAGCAAACATCGCAAAAACTTGAAAGGAAATGGCGCTCCACCAATTGGAAGAATCACGTTTAGCCTGGCAAGATAGTCTTAAAGCATAAAGGAAGGCCCTCCGTAACGCCAGAGCGTCCTATTGCTCATCATTAACAGAGGAAAATAAGAACCCCAGGTTTCTTCAGCACCGTAGCCAGGCTGACAGAGAGTCACTGCTCTGTTGAGCCATGTATTCCTATAACCCTCAGCAGTAATGACTTCATGAGCTTCTTTAAAGATAAAATTCAAAGTATTAGAAAAACAATTCATCACCTTCTGCCCTCAGGCGATACCGACTTAACTTCAAACACAGGAACCTCAGAAACAGAATCATCTTACTTAAACTAATTAATTAAAATAAAGATGCATTAAAATAAAAAGAATTAATCTTAGGTGCTGTATGTAATACTCTTAAGTACCTATACACATGAGAGGTGTAAATCTGTGTTGATTCAGTATGTTGCATTTTTATACCTGATAAACCACATGACTTGTTTCAGAGTGTAGGCCCACTAAGACCAGCAGAGTCAAGGAGGTGAAGGCTTGGGAAGTGATGTTCACTCACTGAAAAACCAGTAAACCCCAGTAAACCAAATATGCAGCGTCATATAAGGGGTGAACATTTGAGCATTTTGTTTATGTTTTATGTCATCTGCAGTGTCTAAATAAGGCCAATTTACTGGTTTGGGAAATTGTGGTTAATAGTCATTACAAATAAGGACAAAAGATTTGTTGTGAGTATATGACAGCAAATACCTGTTGAATATGAATCAGATGGAAACATGGGGTGGGGATAGCCATTTGTAGTTTGATCTGAAGAAAATCTACCATGGAGCTGCTTGTTTTCTTCCAATTTCAAAGCCTCTGCAAAAGACACCCTTCAGAAACCATGCAGCTTAGGTCTAATATTCTTTAAATACACATGGGGAAATATGGGAATCTTATAGAAGGTTTTGGTGCTCTGGTCATTTGAGCTTACATGTTCAAATGATGAACACTTAGATGAAAAATCTGCAAAAGACGACATGATGAGCCTCATTCATGCGTAGTCTAATTTGACTTTTTAAAAGGACACAGCAGACCACTCAAGGTCTGTGGATCCTTCTTTCATGAAGGCATTTTGCTTTTATTTGATACCACACAGTGGAGAGCTCACGGGAAAATAAGGGACAAAGTTCCCTGACTGGAGGCCATTTACCTGGTAATGTGTTATACTGCTAAACCACCAGGTCACCCAGTCTGTGGGTTATTTTGCAAACCAGGATATACATTTCATTTTCTAGTATCACAAACTAAATTCTATTCAGCCTCATTGTGTTGGAGTGGTGGCTGACGTCTCAGCTGTGTATATCTCTTCACTATCAGCATGGTTAGATGTCACCCAGGGCAAAATATCATTTTTATGATTGGACTGAATTGACCTTTAAAACCTTCTTTCAGGTGTGTGGATGTGGAGTGATGGTACCAAGTTTCATTTCGAAGAGTGGCGTTACAAGCAGCCCAACAACACTTCTGTTTTGTTATTTGTACATTTGATTGAAAAAAAGAAACATTTTGTAGCAGAGACCTCTAGAGTATTAGAGTTTGTTGTTTGTAGACCTGAAACTATTAGTTAAGTAATCGGTTAGTGGATTTAAGTAAGTGAATTAAGTAAGTGATTCATTATTTTTTAAGCAACCCCCTTAAAACAGATCACTGGTTAATATTTGAGTATTTGACACCACTGCAGGAAAACATTTATTTATTCACATATCTGATTTGATTTTAAATGACTCAACAATCTGTCTCATCTCTTATTTTGTTTTTTATATTACCATCTCATGCAAAAGCTTAATTCTTTTGAAAAACATTCAGTCAATCAACTGATTAATCATTTAGTCAATCAGTTTATTGTATCTCTTCATATATAGTTTATTTCTGCATTTACAGTATAAAATTATAACATTTTATATTACCATAGACCTGAGCTGTCAGAAAAGTCATCCAGCTCATGAAGAAAAGAGATATTCCACCCTGCCTGCTTCTGCTGACATAAAGAGTCAGATAAACTGAGATAAACTGAGATAAACCTGCATGGTGTGATAAGCACATCAGTACACAAAAGGTCTGAGTATTTTCAGGCACTGATTTTATAACGCACGTTTTTCTGACTGGTTCCATTAAAACGCCTTCGAGAAATCAACAAAAGGTCATGGAACCTGGTGGAAACGTAACTCAGATGAAAACAATAGCAGGGAGAAAGTTGAGCTTGTGGAAGTCATTGTTGTACGCTAGGTGTGCAGTGATGCCAGAGGTTTCGGCACAGATGGGAGGACGGCTGGTTCAGGAAGAGGGACATTATTTCCTCAGTATGCAGATTACATGTGTAACGGGGTTTAATTTGTTCTGGATCTCTATATACAGTTTATAACACCCTACTTTTTATACCGCTGATAGTGGTAACAGTCAACAGTCTCTGCGTTGTGTTCATTGATGGTGGCCTAGTATTAAATATGAAATCTAAAATGGGAAAAATATGAAAATAACACAAATATCAAATAAAGGTAAAATTACTGACAAATTAAATTCTCTATTACAAGATTTTTCTATTAGACTTAGTAACCATTTAAAGCTCAAAGTATGTTTTTAATGTAACATTCAAAAGGCAAATGTTACATACAGTGGGGCAAAAAAGTATTTAGTCAGCCACCAATTGAGCAATTTCTCCCACTTAAAAAGATGAGAGAGGCCTGTAATTTTCATCATAGGTACACTTCAACTATGAGAGACAGAATGGGGGGAAAGACACATTGTAGGATTTTTAATGAATTAATTGGTAAATTCCTCTGTAAAATAAGTATTTACAAACAAACAAGCAAGATTTCTGGCTCTCACAGACCTGTAACTTCTTCTTTAAGAGGCTCCTCTGTCCTCCACTCATTACCTGTATTAATGGCACCTGTTTGAACTCTTTATCAGTATAAAAGACACCTGTCCACAACCTCAAACAGTCAGACTCCAAACTCCACTATGGCCATGACCAAAGAGCTGTCAAAGGACACCAGAAACAAAATTGTAGACCTGCACCAGGCTGGGAAGACTGAATTTGCAACAGGTAAGCAGCTTGGTGTGAAGAAATCAACTATGGGAGCAATTATTAGAAAATGGAAGACATACAAGACCACTGATAATCTCCCTCGATCTGGGGCTCCACACAAGATCTCACCCCGTGGGGTCAAAATGATCACGAGAACGGTGAGCAAAAATCCCAGAACCACACGGGGGGACCTAGTGAATGACCTGCAGAGAGCTGGGACCAAAGTAACAAAGGCTACCATCAGTAACACACTACGCCGCCAGGGACTCAAGTCCTGCAGTGTCAGACGTGTCCCCCTGCTTAAGCCAGTACATGTCCAGGCCCGTCTGAAGTTTGCTAGAGAGCATTTGGATGATCCAGAAGAGGATTGGGAGAATGTCATATGGTCAGATGAAACCAAAATAGAACTTTTTGGTAAAAACTCAACTTGTCGTGTTTGGAGGAGAAAGAATTGCATCCAAAGAACACCATACCTACTGTGAAGCATGGGGGTGGAAACATCATGCTTTGGGGCTGTTTTTCTGCAAAGGGACCAGGACGACTGATCCGTGTAAAGGAAAGAATGAATGGGGCCATGTATCGCATTGAAGATGAAACGTGGCTGGGTCTTTCAGCATGACAATGATCCCAAACACACCGCCCGGGCAACGAAGGAGTGGCTTCGTAAGAAGCATTTCAAGGTCCTGGAGTGGCCTAGCCAGTCTCCAGATCTCAACCCCATAGAAAATCTTTGGAGGGAGTTGAAAGTCTGTGTTGCCCAGCGACAGCCCCAAAACATCACTGCTCTAGAGGGGGTCTGCATGGAGGAATGGGCCAAAATACCAGCAACAGTGTGTGAAAACCTTGTGAAGACTTACAGAAAACGTTTGACCTCTGTCATTGCCAACAAAGGGTATATAACAAAGTATTGAGATGAACTTTTGTTATTGACCAAATACTTATTTTCCACCATAATTTGCAAATAAATTCTTTAAAAATCAGACAATGTGATTTTCTGGATTTTTTTTTTCTCATTTTGTCTCTCATAGTTGAGGTATACCTATGATGAAAATTGGAGACCTCTCATCTTTTTAAGTGGGAGAACTTGCACAATTGGTGGCTGACTAAATACTTTTTTGCCCCACTGTATGTAAATCACACTCTCCTGCCCCTCCCCTCAAATCCCTCCTCTCAGTTCAATACAGTTTTATTTAAATAGTGCCAAATCATAACAGAGGTTATCTCAGGGCACTTTTCTTATACATAATATTATATGTAAACACATATATAAACATTATAATATTATTTACAGGTGTGATGTGGACGACCAGATGGCAAAAGTCCACCTATTCTTTACAATACATGCTGTTACCTATCTTTGATTAAAGTATAAACTCTGTGGTTCATGAGGTAGAGTTTATCTGATTGTTGTATCAGCAGAAGAAGGCAGGGTGGAATATCTCTATTCTTGTTGAACTGGATGACTTGTCGGGGCACGTCTATGGTCATTTAAAATGTTAGAATTTTATACTGCGAATGCAGGTATAAACCATCTATGAAGAGATACAATAATTGATTGACTAAATGATTAATCAGTTGATTGATCAATTGAAGTATACATAGTAGAGATAGAAGTATTAAGCTTTCATATGAGATGGTAATATAAAGAGGTGAGACAAATTGTTGAACAGAATGTGTCTGTTTATTGATTTATTTGAAATCAAATCAGAACTGTCAATATATTTTCCTGCAGTGATGTCATCGAGGCTGTACATCCTGGTGCATGTGACATCATTAGTGGGGATGTGACATCATCATGGCAGTTGTATGAGCACATGGCAGGGATCTTCACAGGCGCTTTCCACAAACAAAAGATTGCTTTGGGTTGCAGCTCAAGTCGTTGGGAGCACCTAGAGTTTAAAAGTTAACAAACAAAAAATGATATACATACAAAGAAAGATTATTTTAATTATTGATTAATCTTCTCGATTGATTGATTCATCATTTGGTTTATGCAATGTCAGAAGTTGTCACAATTTTCTAAAGCCCAAGTTGAGATATTCATCTGCTTGTTTTATCCTACAAACCCAAAGATATTCAGTTTAACTTCAAAGAATACGATGAATTCTAACAAATACTCATGATTTGTTTTACTTAAATATCTAATCGCTTACTATAATTAATAATTGTTGATTCAGTCAATCGACTAATTGATTACTTAACTAATAGTTTCAGGTCTACAAACAACAAACTCTAATACTCTAGAGGCCTCTGCTACAAATGTTTGACAAGTGTTTGCTTTTTTCAATCAAATGTACAAATAACAAAACACAATTCATATTCTAGATTATATCAGAGGATGAGTTACAAAAGATGACTTTTCTTCTCTTGAATGTTGAGAATTTCCACAGAAAAATCACATGCAGGAGAGAAACAGATAATCAGTGCGTACCGAGGTAGTTCATCTCCATGCAGTGCTCTCTTTTGCCACTGTTGTTGGGCTCCCCCCGACGCCACAGCTTGAAGTCAAACTTGGTCCCATCCGTCCACAACCACACACCCTCCTGAAAGAAAGTTTTGAGGGTCAATTCAATCCAATCACAAAAATGATATTTTACCCTTAGTGACTTCTAACCATGCTGATAGTGAAGAGATATACACAGCTGAGACGTCAGCCACCACTCCAACACAATGAGGCTGAATAGAATTTAGTTTGATACTAAAAAATGAAATGGATGTCCTGGTTTGTCGAAATAACCCAGAGACTGGGTGACCTGGTGGTTTAGCGGTATAACACATTACCAGGTAAATGGCCTCCAGTCAGGGAACCTTTGTTATACATGATCCATCCAAAATCCAAATCACACCTGCCAGACTCTCAACAATGTGACCACCAAATTAAAAACAGAACATATTCAGTAGAGTTCTGCAGGAATGAGCCCTAAAACCTGGAAATGAGTCTGCATTTTTGCCCTTCCGCTTCATTCGTCTCGAAGTCAGTGGGGTTTCTTGAATGGGTTTTTGGACAGATTCCTGAAATAAGGTCTGTGGCTAACACAAGCTTTAGAGATTTTCACGCTTTGTTCTGCAACATAAAATGCGTCAGTAAATACCCCACTCCTGAATTTTGAAGCTTTTAAGTTTCTCATGAAAGGCGGCTAAATGAGATTACGGACGTTGTTGGGGACGTTAAATGTCATCATGCCAAATGTGGAAACTCATCTACTCACTAGTCTGCTCTTACAGCCTCGTTGTGTTTATACTCGCGCTTGGACATGCAACTGTAGCCTAACGTTAGCTTTTTATTTCTGGCGACTGCATTTCCGCTTCAAAAATCATGTGTTCATTGTGAAGATTATCATGCTGAACAACACGTAAGTAAGAGTAAGTGTGAGTGTCATTAACATTTGTTTGCCACAGAGCTTATTTTCAGCAATACTCCATAAATGAGTTGGCCTACAAAAATCCGTCATCCCTGCAGCACTCTATATCAGGCACACATGTTTATGTTAAATCGCTCACCTTTGCTGTGTCATGGCCTCCAACCCAAGTTCGTCTATGTTCGTTAGTCGCTGTGTGGATTGTCTTTTTGAGGAAGTCGTACACGTCTTTGTTGGGGATTGAGGCCAGATTCCCACCGAGGGCAATGCAGGCAATCTAATGAGGAAGACAACGTGTGAAATGAAAAAAAACAACAAAAAAATCATTGAGAGGTGGAATACGTTAAATGAGGACATAGAAGTGAGAGTTTGCTTTACGGCTTCTTCTACTGAATGATTCTTATAAGAACAAACTAGTTTAAAGCAAATGTCATGAATGCAGTTTGGCAGTTAGAACTCATATTGTTCCATAAAGTACCTCTGCATCAGCCCAGTCCTTTTGAACGTGGTTGTACATGTAACAGTGATCGTCAAACTGAGTCCAACCAGAAGGGCAGGTCTTACAGGTGTCACAGCAATGGTCTGTAGATGATTACAATGACAATCAATGCATAAGTGTGACAGGAGGAAAATTAGAGTCATGTTCCTCTTTTGAAATTGACTTAAAGAATGGGTTCAGGTTTATTCAAGTCTCATGTCATAGGTACATTGAGAGTTATTGATTTCTGTATTCATTGCTGTCATCCATACTGATAACCTGATAGAGTGACTACACTATAAGAAACATCCACAGTCCTCATTCTGCAGAAACAAAAACGTTTCTTAAAAATTTGAAAACTTATAAATAACTTGAACAGCAGTCACAAAGTCCCAGCTACTGTATTATGACCCTTCACCCCCCAGACTCGGACAAGTACCAACCTGAATCAGGACGCGCCTGTGAACATAAAGAAAACATCATTAGCACTGAACTCAACTCAAACTTGATCTTTATTGAGTATTTTATTGTGTATTTAGTCACTACCTTATATATCACCAGTAATTATTTTGAAGACAAAACTTGGAAATAATGTTGAAAACATGATGTTGGGCTCCGAGACATGGTACTAGTGTTTGAAGTTTAGGTGTTATGACACCAATGATCTTTTAAAAATAAATATTTTAGTGTGCGTGTTACTTACATTTGCTCCAATCCACAGTCCACTGGTCAAACAGAGGACCGCAATGAAATGAAGAGCTGATGCCATCTGTGTAAAGACTCAGTTATTAATGAAGTAATGCACCATAGATAAGCATGTGCATTCTTTAAATGTGAACTTGAATTATAAAGTTAAAATGACTGTTGTGAATGAATGAAACAAAGACAGTTAGCAGGTTTCACAGAAACGTGGCCTTGTAAAGAACTATATATGAAAAGGGGATTTCCCTTGAAGTGAACACTAAATGCAATAATGAACAGATGAAAAATAATTTCTATAGATTTGAATCAACACAGCTGATGCTATGATGAAAGGTAGGAATGAGAGCCGCACCTTGTTGTGATGATCAGATGAGGTTCCACTTGCAGCAGTAGCAGGTAGCAGGGTGTCTTTCAGAGGGAAACCCAGTGTTTATATACCTTCGACTCACACACCTGCAATGTGTCTTTCTCTGATCTCAAGACATTGTTTGATTATTGTAAATAATAATGAGTACTCTATTAGCTCAGACTGGAGGAAAGACCAATATACTCTTCAAACAATGTTGGATAAGATGCCTTTTTAGGCAGAAATTCAGATTAGGGTTGTAATTCAAGGCTGACACTTGGCAACGCTGGTCTGTCGGCCAGTCGGAGTGGGTCACCTGAGCTTTTGTTCAGTTAAGTTGAGTGGACTGCTGTGTCCTTTCAAAACGTCAAATTACACTACGCATGAATAAGGCTCATGATGTCATCTTTTGCACATTTTTCATCTAAGTGTTCATCATTTGAACATGTAAGCTCAAATGACCAGAGCACCAAAACCTTCTATAAGATTCCCATATTTCCCCATGTGTATTTAAAGAATATTAGACCTAAGCTGCATGGTTTCTGAAGGGTGTCTTTTGCAGAGGCTTTGAAATTGGAAGAAAACAAGCAGCTCCATGGTAGATTTTCTTCAGATCAAACTACAAATGGCTATCCCCACCCCATGTTTCCATCTGATTCATATTCAACAGGTATTTGCTGTCATATACTCACAACAAATCTTTTGTCCTTATTTGTAATGACTATTAACCACAATTTCCAAA
The DNA here is from genome assembly GCF_043641665.1 of Enoplosus armatus. Taxonomy (NCBI): domain Eukaryota; kingdom Metazoa; phylum Chordata; class Actinopteri; order Centrarchiformes; family Enoplosidae; genus Enoplosus; species Enoplosus armatus. The sequence goes on along the minus strand of NC_092187.1, from coordinate 24,706,572 downwards.
ACCAGTAGGCCTATTTAGACACTGCAGATGACATAAAACATAAACAAAATGCTAAAATGTTCACCCCTTATATGACGCTGCATATCTGGTTTACTGGGGTTTCACTGGTTTTTCAGTGAGTGAACATCACTTCCCAAGCCTTCACCTCCTTGACTCTGCTGGTCTTAGTGGGCCTACACTCTGAAACAAGTCATGTGGTTTATCAGGTATAAAAATGCAACATACTGAATCAACACAGATTTACACCTCTCATGTGTATAGGTACTTAAGAGTATTACATACAGCACCTAAGATTAATTATTTTTATTTTAATGCATCTTTATTCTAATTAATTAGTTTAAGTAAGATGATTCTGTTTCTGAGGTTCCTGTGTTTGAAGTTAAGTCGGTATCGCCTGAGGGCAGAAGGTGATGAATTGTTTTTCTAATAGTTTGAATTTTATCTTTAAAGAAGCTCATGAAGTCATTACTGCTGAGGGTTATAGGAATACATGGCTCAACAGAGCAGTGACTCTCTGTCAGCCTGGCTACGGTGCTGAAGAAACCTGGGGTTCTTATTTTCCTCTGTTAATGATGAGCAATAGGACGCTCTGGCATTACGGAGGGCCTTCCTTTATGCTTTAAGACTATCTTGCCAGGCTAAACGTGATTCTTCCAATTGGTGGAGCGCCATTTCCTTTCAAGTTTTTGCGATGTTTGCTTTAATTTGCTGAGGACACTCTTGGTCACCATTTTTGGACAAAACTTCATAATTTTTGGTGTCTCATATTTTGATGTTACTGTTTTTAAACTTGCTTTAACCCCTGATCCAGAAACAACTTACTTGGGAACCCCACAGTTTTAGAGAACTTAGGCTACAGTGCGCACACAGCCTTAGGATAACACATAAGAAGAAGAAAAAGTAAAATATTTGCAAATGCAGTGATCAAAGATAGTCTTACACTACTGTTGCCACCTTATGCAACTTAAGCCAGGATATACTGATGCGTGATTCGTCACTCCACAGAACTCGTTTCCACTGCTCCAGTGGCGGCATGCTTTACACCACTCCATCTGACGCTTGGCATTGTGCTCGGGGATGTAAGGCTTGCGTGCAGCTGCTCGGCCATGGAAACCCATGCCGTGAAGCTCCCGGCACACAGTTTTGGTGCTGATATTAATGCCAGAGCTGGTTTGGAACTCTGCAGTTGTTGAGTCAGCAGAGCTTTGGCGACTTTTACCACTATGCGCGTCAGCACTCGGCGACCCCGCTCTGTAACATTACGTGGTCTGCCACTTCGTGGCTGAGCTGCTGTGGTTCCTAAACGTTTCCACTTTGCAATAATACCACTTCCAGTTGATCGTGGAATATCTAGGAGAGAAGAAATTTCACGAACTGACTTGTTGCAACGGTGGCATCCTATTGCAGTACCACGTTCGAATTCAGTGAACTCTTTAGAACGACCCATTCTTTCACAAATGTTTGTAAAGGCAGACTGCATGGCTAGGTGCTTGATTTTATACCTGTGGCAATGGGACTGAATGAAACACCTGAATTCAATGATTAAGAGGAGTGGCCCAATACTTTTGTCTGTGTCTGTCAAGTGTGATCATGGCCCGGGAGAAGTGAGCAGGGACTGGAGACGGGCTGAGGGGAAATGAAGATCACACTGTGACACTTGATGGATGATACATGTACCCGAGAATTCAGAAGGTGTGCCACAGCCAATTTATTAGCAGGAGATTATCAATCCAGACCAGCTACTGAACGCTTGGAGGAATGAGTCAAAGGACACAATAACTTCAATAACAATAACTTAAATCATTGTCTGAATAGAATCATAATTACATTTGAAAGTTAATCACATTTTATGAGCACAGTGTTGTTTTACATGCATCAATGTGGGCAGTTGTTTTTGTAATTTTCTTAATGGCTGAACTTCTTTTCCTCCTTTACTTCTCTTAATTTTCTCTATCATATTTTATAAACGCTTTATATGTTTCGTATGCAAAAATCTTAATTTGTAAAGTAACTCGTAACTAAAGCCGTTAAAACTAATTGTAGTGAAGTAAAAGGTACAATATTTCCCTCTGAAATGTGGAGTAGAAGTAGAAAGTGGCACGAAAAGAAAAGACTCAAGGAAAGTACAAGTATCTCAGATTCATACTTAAATACAATACTTAAATAATCATCATGTGTCTCTGTGGAATGATGCTTTTGTTGAACCTGTTCGTGCGGCTTGATAGACTTCCTCGTCTGTGACATTTACTGTACGTTTGCATTTGTTGTGCTTCCAGGTGAGGAGATAGTGTCTCTGGTGACCTGCAGCTACCTCTTGGCTGTCTCAAAGCCAGCAGCAAACAGTAGCACATTCTTTTTGTTTTAATTTAAAAGCACGTTTTATTTAATTTCAGTTTAAGTGTACTGTACTTTAAATGTATTTACTTTCAAATTCCTCATTGCTGAAGGGGCTGCATAACTTTAGCTGAAGTTGCATTGTTCAAAATACCTGCATTCAGTGAAGTTGGACGATGTAGACAATACAAACAGACTGAACAGACGGAAAACTTTATCTCATTAGATAAAATCGATGTTGACAAAGTTTTCCTTTGGGGACATAATTTGCAGTTGAAAAATCACAAGGTATTGCAATACTCAGCATATCGCAATACTATGGTATCGTGCCTTAAGTATTAAGATAATATCATATGGTGGGACCTCTGGTGATTCCCACCCCTACTCTCCTGTGTTGTGGAACAGATAGTGATTCCATGCAGTAGTGTTGTTTTCAGTAGTCCACAATAGAAACTATTGACAGCTTTGGCGCAAGAAACTTGCTCTTTGGAACTGTCTGCATACTGCAGGTGATCTGTGCAGTGGTGGAATGTACTTTTACTCAAGTACTCATGTACAAATATAGTACAAACTTGGGGTACTTGTTTTTTCTTGTCATGCCACTTTCTGCTTCTACTCCACTACATCTCAGAGGGAACTATTGTAGATTTCACTTCAGTTCATTTATCTAACAGCTTTTGCAACTAGGCACCACAAATGTGGTGAGGATGTCCAGTAGCTATCAGAGCTATCAGAGCATGTGAGCAGAGTTGAATTGAACCTGAGCGAGGAGCGCACTTGAACCATTGACATATATAAAAACAAATACTTGAACTTGAACTCACTGAGCACTGAACAGGAGCGAATTTTGAGCATGTTTTTTCGTCCTGGGAGCTGGGAACGGCAACGGACCGGAGGGAAGCGATGGAGCAGAGTTTCTTTTAACTGAACTCCGATCACACGCTCTGGTGGCTATGCAAACAGCCTAACGTTTGAGCGTAATATTTCTTCAATTTAAAATCAATATTCAATGAATGCAGAGGTGACAATTCATCATTAATTTACAACATACATTATTAAACCCTAAATGCATATCTGTCTGCAAAGTGCTCCATGCTCTGCGCTTGGGGTCAATAGGCTATGACTTCAACTCCTATTCTTTGTAACTTCATTCTGAAAGGCTACGAGCCAGTCGAGGGCGCTCCAAAACTTAGGGGTAGTCCCCTCAAAGCCCTCCTCTCCATGCCAAAATGGTAACAGAACATCGAAACTGAAAAACACTGTCAATGAAAAAAAAGTGATTTGAAGAAAAAATCTGAACAAAAATATCAAGATAAAATGAAATCATTTTTCATGCTTCCGTTTTATTTTTCAATGCAAATGTTTCAATGCCAATGTTTCCTTTTTCAATTCCGGTGTTGTTTTCAATGCCAATTTTATTTTTGTTGGCAAATGACAAGGAGGTGAGACAGATTGTTGAACAAGATTTATCTGTTTATTGATTCATTTGAAATCAAATCAGAACTGTCAATATATTTTCCTGCAGTGATGTCATCGGGGCTGTACATCCTAGTGCATGTGACGTCATTAGTGGGGATGCGACATCATCATGGCAGATGTAACAGCACATGGCAGGGATCTTCACAGGCACTTTCCACAAACAAAAGATTTCTTTGGGTCGCAGCTCAAGTCGTTGGGAGCCGCTAGAGTTTAAAAGTTAATAAACAAACAATTAGACCTACAATGAAAGATTATTTTAATTATTGATTAATCTGACTTCTTTCTTGATTGATTCATCATTTGGTTCATGCAGTGTCAGAAGTTGTCAAAATTCCCTAAAGCCCAGGTTGAGATATTCATCTGCTTGTTTTATGCAACAAACAGTCCAAAAACCCAAAGATATTCAGTTTAACGTCAAAGAATACAAGGAATTCTAGCAAATACTCATGATTTGCTTTACTTAAATATTTAGTCACTTACCAGAATTGTTGATTTAGTCAATTACTTTTCTTGAATATTGAGAATTTCCACATTGCTTCAGAAGAAAAAATGACATGCAAGAGAGAAATAGATAATCAATGCGTACCGAGGTAGTTCAACTCCATGCAGTGCTCGCTTCTGCCACTGTTGTTGGGCTCCCCCCGACGCCACAGCTTGAAGTCAAACTTGGTTCCATCCGTCCACAACCACACACCCTCCTGAAAGAAAGTTTTAAGGGTCAATTCAATCCAATCACAACAATGATATTTTACCCTTAGTTACATCTAACCATGCTGATAGTGAAGAGATATACACAGCTGAGACGTCAGCCACCACTCCAACACAATGAGGCTGAATAGAATTTAGTTTGTGATACTAAAAAATGAAATGGATGTCCTGTTTGTCAAAATAACCCACAGACTGGGTGACCTGGTGGTTTAGCGGTATAACACATTACTATGTAACTGGCCCCAGGTCAGTGACCTTTGTTATACATAATCCCCCTCATGTCCCGTCACCTCTCTACTGTGTGGTATCAAATAAAAGCAAAATGTCTTCATGAAAACACAATCAACAGACTGATCGAAACAATTTTGGGCTAAAGGTGAGAATTATTGACAGTGAGGTCTGTAGATCATGATTGGTTACAGTATGTAAAGAGTTGGTGGAAATGAGTCGGCATTTTTGCCCTTCCGCTTCATTCGTCTCGAAGTCAGTGGGGTTTCTTGAATGGGTTTTTGGACAGATTCCTGAAATAAGGTCTGTGGCTAACACAAGCCTTAGAGATTTTCACGCTTTGTTCTGCGACATAAAATGCATCAGTAAATACCCCACTCCTGAATTTTGAAGCTTTTACGTGTCTTAAAAAAGACGGCTAAATGAGATTACAGACGTTGTCGGGGACGTTAAATGTCATCATGCCGAATGTGGAAACTCATCTACTCACTAGTTTGATTTTACAGCCTCGTTGTGTTTATACTCGAGCTCGGATTTGCAACCGTGGTGTAGTTTGTTTATAGCCTAACCTTAGCTCTTTATTTCTGGTGACTGCATTTACGCTTCAAAAATCATGTGTTCAGTTGTGAAGATTATCTTGCTGAACAACACATGTAAGTGTCATTAACATTTGTTTGCCACAGAGCTTATTTTCAGCAATAATCCATAAATCATTTTGGCTTTTTTCAAGGGAACCAGGGCGATGCTAACTTCTGAGTTGGCCTACAAAAATCCGTCATCCCTGCAGCACTCTATATCAGGCACGCAGGGGATAGTTGCATCGTGTCATGTTTATTGTTAAATCGCTCACCTTTGCTGTGTCATGGCCTCCAACCCAAGTTCGTCTATGTTCGTCAGTCGCTGCGTGGATTGTCTTTATGAGGAAGTCGTACACGTCTTTGTTGGGGATTGAGGCCAGATTCCCACCGAGGGCAATGCAGGCAATCTAATGAGGAAGACAACGTGTGAAATGAAAAAAGAAACAAAAAATCATTGAGAGATGGAATACGTTAAATGAGGACATAGAAGTGAGAGTTTGGTTTACGGCTTCTTCTACTGAATGATTCTTATAAGAACAAACTAGTTTAAAGCAAATGTCATGAATACAGTTAGGCAGTTAGAACTCATATTGTTCCGTAAAGTACCTCTGCATCAGCCCAGTCCTTTTGATCATGGTTAAACATGTAACAGTGATCGTCAAACTGAGTCCAACCAGAAGGGCAGGTCCTACAGGTGTCACAGCAATGGTCTGTAGATGATTACAATGACAATCAATGCATAAGTGTGACAGGAGGAAAATTAGAGTCATGTTCCTCTTTTGAAATTGACTTAAAGAATGGGTTCAGGTTTATTCAAGTCTCATGTCATAGGTACATTGAGAGTTATTGATTTCTGTATTCATTGCTGTCATCCATACTGATAACATGATAGAGTGACAACACTATTAGAAACATCCACAGTCCTCATTCTGCAGAAACAAAAACGTTTCTTAAAAATTTGAAAACTTATAAATAACTTGAACAGCAGTCACAAAGTCCCAGCTACTGTATTATGACCCTTCACCCCCCAGACTCGGACAAGTACCAACCTGAATCAGCACACGCCTGTGAACATAAAGAAAACATCATTAGCACTGAACTCAACTCAAACTTGATCTTTATTGAGTATTTTATTGTGTATTTAGTCACTACCTTATATATCACCAGTAGTTATTTTGAAGACAAAACTTGGAAATAATGTTGAAAACATGATGTTGGGCTCCGAGACATGGTGCTAGTGTTTGAAGTTTAGGTGTTATGACACCAATGATCTTTTAAGAATAAATATTTTAGTGTGCGTGTTACTTACATTTGCTCCAATCCACAGTCCACTGGTCAAACAGAGGACCGCAATGAAATGAAGAGCTGATGCCATCTGTGTAAAGACTCAGTTATTAATGAAGTAATGCACCATAGATAAGCATGTGCATTCTTTAAATGTGAACTTGAATTATAAAGTTAAAATGACTGTTGTGAATGAATGAAACAAAGACAGTTAGCAGGTTTCACAGAAACGAGGCCTTGTAAAGAACTATATATGAAAAGGGGATTTTCCTTTGAAAACAATAAATGTAATAATGAACAGATGAAAAATAATTTCTATAGATTTGAATCAACACAAACGATGCTATGATGAAAGGTAGGAATGAGAGCCGCACCTTGTTGTGATGATCAGATGAGGTTCCACTTGCAGCAGTAGCAGGTAGCAGGGTGTCTTTGAGAGGGAAATCCAGTGTTTATATACCTCGGACTAACACACCTGCAACGTGTTTTTGTGATCTCAGGATATTGTTCGATCATTGTAATTAATAATGAGTAATAAATTGGCTCAGACCTGTGGGATGCCCGGAATACTCTTCAAACAATGTGACAAAATGTGGATCCAGTGTTTTTAAAGGTATCAGCTGCAGCATTTGCTACACACATTAGAATTAGGAGTGTAATGTAATGTGTTTTAATTCTGGTCATTAATTTTGGGTTGTGTCTTTGGCCAAGCACTTGTGAAGGAAGGGTCTAGTCCAAACCTAGAGTACATATGTGGACCGGGTTGTCCGTGTTCTTTGGACATTTAGTATAAAACAGAAAGTCATATAATGATGTTAAGTACAATGCTGCTGCTGGCCTATTTACTCATGATGATCCTCTCCCCATTTTCAAACACGATGTTTGAAATTAAACAGAATCATCTTACTTAAACACTCATTAGAGGTTTGTTCAAGGGAGATGTCAGCAAGTCTCCCAGCAGTATTCACAGAATCCACCCTGGGTCCCGTTCACATGTTTCTCAGTGCTGAATATTTAATTGCTGCAATAGAAGGTAACATACCTGTGTATGTATGAAATGTGTAATTAAAATAAAGATGCATTAAAATAAAAAGAATTCATCTTAGGTGCTGTATGTAATACTCTTAAGTACCTATACACATGAGAGGTGTAAATCTGTGTTGATTCAGTATGTTGCATTTTTATACCTGATAAACCACATGACTTGTTTCAGAGTGTAGGCCCACTAAGACCAGCAGAGTCAAGGAGGTGAAGGCTTGGGAAGTGATGTTCACTCACTGAAAAACCAGTAAACCCCAGTAAACCAAATATGCAGCATCATATAAGGGGTGAACATTTGAGCATTTTGTTTATGTTTTATGTCATCTGCAGTGTCTAAATAAGGCCAATTTACTGGTTTTGGAAATTGTGGTTAATAGTCATTACAAATAAGGACAAAAGATTTGTTGTGAGTATATGACAGCAAATACCTGTTGAATATGAATCAGATGGAAACATGGGGTGGGGATAGCCATTTGTAGTTTGATCTGAAGAAAATCTACCATGGAGCTGCTTGTTTTCTTCCAATTTCAAAGCCTCTGCAAAAGACACCCTTCAGAAACCATGCAGCTTAGGTCTAATATTCTTTAAATACACATGGGGAAATATGGGAATCTTATAGAAGGTTTTGGTGCTCTGGTCATTTGAGCTTAAATGTTCAAATGATGAACACTTTGATGAAAAATCTGCAAAAGATGACATGATGACCCTCATTCATGCGTAGTGTAATTTGACTTTTTAAAAGGACACAGCAGACCACTCAAGGTCTGTGGATCCTTCTTTCATGAAGGCATTTTGCTTTTATTTGATACCACACAGTGGAGAGCTCACGGGAAAATAAGGGACAAAGTTCCCTGACTGGAGGCCATTTACCTGGTAATGTGTTATACCGCTTAACCACCAGGTCACCCAGTCTGTGGGTTATTTTACAAACCAGGACATACATTTCATTTTCTAGTATCACAAACTAATTCTATTCAGCCTCATTGTGTTGGAGTGGTGGCTGACGTCTCAGCTGTGTATATCTCTTCACTATCAGCATGGTTAGATGTCACCCAGGGCAAAATATCATTTTTATGATTGGACTGAATTGACCTTTAAAACCTTCTTTCAGGTGTGTGGATGTGGAGTGATGGTACCAAGTTTCATTTCGAAGAGTGGCGTTACAAGCAGCCCAACAACACTGCTGGAACAGAGCACTGCATGGAGATGAAGTACCTCAGTACACACTGATTATCTGTTGCCCTTTTACATGTGAGTTTTCTTTAGTAGAAATGTGGAAATTGTCAATACTCAAGAAAGGAAAAGTTAACTTTGCTAACTGATCACCTGATATAATCCTGAATATGAATTGTGTTTTGTTATTTGTACATTTGATTGAAAAAAGCAAACAACAACCCCCTGAAAACAGATCACTGGTTCAAATGTGAGTATTTGCTAAATGTCTTCGTGTTCTTTGATAGTAAAATGAATATATTTGGGTTTTCTAAATATCATTCATTCATTCATTGCAGCCCTAATTGCTTGTTTATAAACTTTTAAACTTTAGGTTTTGCTAACGACGTGAGCATTTGCTTGTGGTATGTGCCTATGAAGATCCCGGCCGACACATCTGCCATGATGATGTCACACCCCCACTGATGATGTCACACCACCAGTGTGTACAGCCTCGATGACATTACTACAGGAAAACATGTTAACATGTCTGAATTGATTTCAAATTACTCAACAAACAGATAAATTCTGTTGAACAATCTGTCTCATCTCTTATTTTGTTTTTTATATTACCATCACATGCAAAAGCTTAATTCTTTTGAAAAACATTCAGTCAATCAACTGATTAATCATTTAGTCAATCAGATTATTCCTCAGTATGCAGATTACATGTGTAACAGGGTTTAATTTGTTCTGGATCTCTATATACAGTTTATAACGCCCTACTTTTTATACCGCTGATAGTGGTAACAGTCAACAGTCTCTGCGTTGTGTTCATTGATGGTGGTGGACTAACGGCTGACAGTTAGCCGGTTGTCGATTCAATTTGTTTATTGGTTTAAACACTTCGGGATTTGGGGAATACAAGCCCGGTCTCAGTAAAACTATTCAATATAAAAGAAAATCATAATCAACAGAAGCTTACAATACAAATGAATGATTTCTGTAGCCAAGCTCAATGACCATTAACTGATTAATTAATGTACATTAACAGGGCCAACGGTCTAACCTTGGTCCGGGATGAAAGACTTTTACAGTACTATTAAAACTATTACACAATACACAAAGAAAACTACTAATACAGATAGATGAATACACATAGATTATCACTCTGGATGTCAATATTGTTACAGTCTCTCTCAGATAGATCCAAGCCCAGTCTGACTGTTCCCCCGGTGATGGGCTTCATAGCTGTATCGTTACCATGGCTACAATGTGGCCTAGTATTAAATATGAAATCTAAAATGGGAAAAATATGAAAATAACACAAATATCAAATAAAGGTAAAATTACTGACAAATTAAATTCTCTATTACAAGATTTTTCTATTAGACTTAGTAACCATTTAAAGCTCAAAGTATGTTTTTAATGTAACATTCAAAAGGCATATGTTACATAAATCACACTCTCCTGCCCCTCCCCTCAAATCCCTCCTCTCAATTCAATTCAGTTTTATTTAAATAGTGCCAAATCATAACAGAGGTTATCTCAGGGCACTTTTCTTATAGAGCAGGTCCGGACCATACTCTTTATAATATTATTTACAGAGACCCAACAGTTCCCACCATGAGCAAGCACTTGGCAACAGTAGCAAAGAAAAACTCCCTTTTAAAGGGCAGAAACCTCACCCAGAACCAGGCTCTGGTCCCAGAGTGGTTAGGCTCTGCTCTAACCAAACGCAAAAAATATCAGAATAAAATGAAATCATTTTTAATGCCAGTGAAACTTTTTTCAGTGCTAATACAACTTTTTCCAGTACAAATGTTTCAAGGCCCAAGTTTCCTTTTTCAGTTAAGGTTTTGTTTTCAATGCCAAAATTTATTTTTATTTCCAAATTGTAAAATCACCGTCCTGCCTCCATAAGAGCAACACTAGCCGCACGCTGTCGCGGCTGAGGGACAATATTCTCAGGCCCCCACTGACAGAGAGGCTGCAGCTGTCCCGTGTGTGCCTGATTTTGAAAATATTCTGTATGTAATTTTGTAGTTCCATTAAAAGAATTTAAGCCCTGGCCGGTCTGGCAGGTGTGATGTGGACGACCAGATGGCAAAAGTCCACCTATTCTTTACAATACATGCTGTTACCTATCTTTGATTAAAGGCATCACAGTTAAGACATAGTTGAAATGTATAAACTCTGTGGTTCATGAGGTAGAGTTTATCTGATTGTTGTATCAGCAGAAGAAGGCAGGGTGGAATATCTCTATTCTTGTTGAACTGGATGACTTGTCGGGGCACGTCTATGGTCATTTAAAATGTTAGAATTTTATACTGCGAATGCAGGTATAAACCATCTATGAAGAGATACAATAATTGATTGACTAAATGATTAATCAGTTGATTGATCAATTGAAGTATACATAGTAGAGATAGAAGTATTAAGCTTTCATATGAGATGGTAATATAAAGAGGTGAGACAAATTGTTGAACAGAATGTGTTTGTTTATTGATTTATTTGAAATCAAATCAGAACTGTCAATATATTTTCCTGCAGTGATGTCATCGAGGCTGTACATCCTGGTGCATGTGACATCATTAGTGGGGATGTGACATCATCATGGCAGTTGTATGAGCACATGGCAGGGATCTTCACAGGCGCTTTCCACAAACAAAAGATTGCTTTGGGTTGCAGCTCAAGTCGTTGGGAGCCGCTAGAGTTTAAAAGTTAAACAAAAAATGATATACATACAAAGAAAGATTATTTTAATTATTGATTAATCTTCTCGATTGATTGATTCATCATTTGGTTTATGCAATGTCAGAAGTTGTCACAATTTTCTAAAGCCCAAGTTGAGATATTCATCTGCTTGTTTTATCCTACAAACCCAAAGATATTCAGTTTAACTTCAAAGAATACGATGAATTCTAGCAAATACTCATGATTTGTTTTACTTAAATATCTAATCGCTTACTATAATTGTTGATTCAGTCAATCGACTAATTGATTACTTAACTAATAGTTTCAGATCTACAAACAACAAACTCTAATACTCTACAGGCCTCTGCAACAAATGTTTGACAAATGTTTGCTTTTTTCAATCAAATGTACAAATAACAAAACACAATTCATATTCTAGATTATATCAGGGGATGAGTTACAAAAGATGACTTTTCTTCTCTTGAATGTTGAGAATTTCCACAGAAAAATCACATGCAGGAGAGAAACAGATAATCAGTGCGTACCGAGGTAGTTCATCTCCATGCAGTGCTCTCTTTTGCCACTGTTGTTGGGCTCCCCCCGACGCCACAGCTTGAAGTCAAACTTGGTTCCATCCGTCCACAACCACACACCCTCCTGAAAGAAAGTTTTAAGGGTCAATTCAATCCAATCACAAAAATGATATTTTACCCTTAGTGACTTCTAACCATGCTGATAGTGAAGAGATATACACAGCTGAGACGTCAGCCACCACTCCAACACAATGAGGCTGAATAGAATTTAGTTTGATACTAAAAAATGAAATGGATGTCCTGGTTTGTCGAAATAACCCAGAGACTGGGTGACCTGGTGGTTTAGCGGTATAACACATTACCAGGTAAATGGCCTCCAGTCAGGGAACCTTTGTTATACATGATCCATCCAAAATCCAAATCACACCTGCCAGACTCTCAACAATGTGACCACCAAATTAAAAACAGAACATATTCAGTAGAGTTCTGCAGGAATGAGCCCTAAAACCTGGAAATGAGTCGGCATTTTTGCCCTTCCGCTTCATTCGTCTCGAAGTCAGTGGGGTTTCTTGAATGGGTTTTTGGACAGATTCCTGAAATAAGGTCTGTGGCTAACACAAGCTTTAGAGATTTTCACGCTTTGTTCTGCGACATAAAATGCGTCAGTAAATACCCCACTCCTGAATTTTGAAGCTTTTAAGTTTCTCATGAAAGGCGGCTAAATGAGATTACGGACGTTGTTGGGGACGTTAAATGTCATCATGCCAAATGTGGAAACTCATCTACTCACTAGTCTGCTCTTACAGCCTCGTTGTGTTTATACTCGCGCTTGGACATGCAACCGTAGCCTAACGTTAGCTTTTTATTTCTGGCGACTGCATTTCCGCTTCAAAAATCATGTGTTCATTGTGAAGATTATCATGCTGAACAACACGTAAGTAAGAGTAAGTGTGAGTGTCATTAACATTTGTTTGCCACAGAGCTTATTTTCAGCAATACTCCATAAATGAGTTGGCCTACAAAAATCCGTCATCCCTGCAGCACTCTATATCAGGCACACATGTTTATGTTAAATCGCTCACCTTTGCTGTGTCATGGCCTCCAACCCAAGTTCGTCTATGTTCGTTAGTCGCTGTGTGGATTGTCTTTTTGAGGAAGTCGTACACGTCTTTGTTGGGGATTGAGGCCAGATTCCCACCGAGGGCAATGCAGGCAATCTAATGAGGAAGACAACGTGTGAAATGAAAAAAAACAACAAAAAAATCATTGAGAGATGGAATACGTTAAATGAGGACATAGAAGTGAGAGTTTGGTTTACGGCTTCTTCTACTGAATGATTCTTATAAGAACAAACTAGTTTAAAGCAAATGTCATGAATACAGTTTGGCAGTTAGAACTCATATTGTTCCATAAAGTACCTCTGCATCAGCCCAGTCCTTTTGAACGTGGTTGTACATGTAACAGTGATCGTCAAACTGAGTCCAACCAGAAGGGCAGGTCTTACAGGTGTCACAGCAAAGGTCTGTAGATGATTACAATGACAATCAATGCATAAGTGTGACAGGAGGAAAATTAGAGTCATGTTCCTCTTTTGAAATTGACTTAAAGAATGGGTTCAGGTTTATTCAAGTCTCATGTCATAGGTACATTGAGAGTTAATTATCTCTGTATTCATTGCTGTCATCCATACTGATAACCTGATAGAGTGACTACACTATAAGAAACATCCACAGTCCTCATTCTGCAGAAACAAAAACGTTTCTTAAAAATTTGAAAACTTATAAATAACTTGAACAGCAGTCACAAAGTCCCAGCTACTGTATTATGACCCTTCACCCCCCAGACTCGGACAAGTACCAACCTGAATCAGGACGCGCCTGTGAACATAAAGAAAACATCATTAGCACTGAACTCAACTCAAACTTGATCTTTATTGAGTATTTTATTGTGTATTTAGTCACTACCTTATATATCACCAGTAATTATTTTGAAGACAAAACTTGGAAATAATGTTGAAAACATGATGTTGGGCTCCGAGACATGGTACTAGTGTTTGAAGTTTAGGTGTTATGACACCAATGATCTTTTAAAAATAAATATTTTAGTGTGCGTGTTACTTACATTTGCTCCAATCCACAGTCCACTGGTCAAACAGAGTACCGCAATGAAATGAAGAGCTGATGCCATCTGTGTAAAGACTCAGTTATTAATGAAGTAATGCACCATAGATAAGCATGTGCATTCTTTAAATGTGAACTTGAATTATAAAGTTAAAATGACTGTTGTGAATGAATGAAACAAAGACAGTTAGCAGGTTTCACAGAAACGTGGCCTTGTAAAGAACTATATATGAAAAGGGGATTTCCCTTGAAGTGAACACTAAATGCAATAATGAACAGATGAAAAATAATTTCTATAGATTTGAATCAACACAGCTGATGCTATGATGAAAGGTAGGAATGAGAGCCGCACCTTGTTGTGATGATCAGATGAGGTTCCACTTGCAGCAGTAGCAGGTAGCAGGGTGTCTTTCAGAGGGAAACCCAGTGTTTATATACCTTCGACTCACACACCTGCAATGTGTCTTTCTCTGATCTCAAGACATTGTTTGATTATTGTAAATAATAATGAGTACTCTATTAGCTCAGACTGGAGGAAAGACCAATATACTCTTTAAACAATGTTGGATAAGATGCCTTTTTAGGCAGAAATTCAGATTAGGGTTGTAATTCAAGGCTGACACTTGGCAACGCTGGTCTGTCGGCCAGTCGGAGTGGGTCACCTGAGCTTTTGTTCAGTTAAGTTGAGTGGACTGCTGTGTCCTTTCAAAACGTCAAATTACACTACGCATGAATGAGGCTCATGATGTCATCTTTTGCACATTTTTCATCTAAGTGTTCATCATTTGAACATGTAAGCTCAAATGACCAGAGCACCAAAACCTTCTATAAGATTCCCATATTTCCCCATGTGTATTTAAAGAATATTAGACCTAAGCTGCATGGTTTCTGAAGGGTGTCTTTTGCAGAGGCTTTGAAATTGGAAGAAAACAAGCAGCTCCATGGTAGATTTTCTTCAGATCAAACTACAAATGGCTATCCCCACCCCATGTTTCCATCTGATTCATATTCAACAGGTATTTGCTGTCATATACTCACAACAAATCTTTTGCCCTTATTTGTAATGACTATTAACCACAATTTCCAAAACCAGTAAATTGGCCTTATTTAGACACTGCAGATGACATAAAACATAAACAAAATGCTAAAATGTTCACCCCTTATATGACGCTGCATATTTGGTTTACTGGGGTTTCACTGGTTTTTCAGTGAGTGAACATCACTTCCCAAGCCTTCACCTCCTTGACTCTGCTGGTCTTAGTGGGCCTACACTCTGAAACAAGTCATGTGGTTTATCAGGTATAAAAATGCAACATACTGAATCAACACAGATTTACACCTCTCATGTGTATAGGTACTTAAGAGTATTACATACAGCACCTAAGATTAATTCTTTTTATTTTAATGCATCTTTATTTTAATTAATTAGTTTAAGTAAGATGATTCTGTTTCTGAGGTTCCTGTGTTTGAAGTTAAGTCGGTATCGCCTGAGGGCAGAAGGTGATGAATTGTTTTTCTAATACTTTGAATTTTATCTTTAAAGAAGCTCATGAAGTCATTACTGCTGAGGGTTATAGGAATACATGGCTCAACAGAGCAGTGACTCTCTGTCAGCCTGGCTACGGTGCTGAAGAAACCTGGGGTTCTTATTTTCCTCTGTTAATGATGAGCAATAGGACGCTCTGGCATTACGGAGGGCCTTCCTTTATGCTTTAAGACTATCTTGCCAGGCTAAACGTGATTCTTCCAATTGGTGGAGCGCCATTTCCTTTCAAGTTTTTGCGATGTTTGCTTTAATTTGCTGAGGACACTCTTGGTCACCATTTTTGGACAAAACTTCATAATTTTTGGTGTCTCATATTTTGATGTTACTGTTTTTAAACTTGCTTTAACCCCTGATCCAGAAACAACTTACTTGGGAACCCCACAGTTTTAGAGAACTTAGGCTACAGTGCGCACACAGCCTTAGGATAACACATAAGAAGAAGAAAAAGTAAAATATTTGCAAATGCAGTGATCAAAGATAGTCTTACACTACTGTTGCCACCTTATGCAACTTAAGCCAGGATATACTGATGCGTGATTCGTCACTCCACAGAACTCGTTTCCACTGCTCCAGTGGCGGCATGCTTTACACCACTCCATCTGACGCTTGGCATTGTGCTCGGGGATGTAAGGCTTGCGTGCAGCTGCTCGGCCATGGAAACCCATGCCGTGAAGCTCCCGGCACACAGTTTTGGTGCTGATATTAATGCCAGAGCTGGTTTGGAACTCTGCAGTTGTTGAGTCAGCAGAGCTTTGGCGACTTTTACCACTATGCGCGTCAGCACTCGGCGACCCCGCTCTGTAACATTACGTGGTCTGCCACTTCGTGGCTGAGCTGCTGTGGTTCCTAAACGTTTCCACTTTGCAATAATACCACTTCCAGTTGATCGTGGAATATCTAGGAGAGAAGAAATTTCACGAACTGACTTGTTGCAACGGTGGCATCCTATTGCAGTACCACGTTCGAATTCAGTGAACTCTTTAGAACGACCCATTCTTTCACAAATGTTTGTAAAGGCAGACTGCATGGCTAGGTGCTTGATTTTATACCTGTGGCAATGGGACTGAATGAAACACCTGAATTCAATGATTAAGAGGAGTGGCCCAATACTTTTGTCTGTGTCTGTCAAGTGTGATCATGGCCCGGGAGAAGTGAGCAGGGACTGGAGACGGGCTGAGGGGAAATGAAGATCACACTGTGACACTTGATGGATGATACATGTACCCGAGAATTCAGAAGGTGTGCCACAGCCAATTTATTAGCAGGAGATTATCAATCCAGACCAGCTACTGAACGCTTGGAGGAATGAGTCAAAGGACACAATAACTTCAATAACAATAACTTAAATCATTGTCTGAATAGAATCATAATTACATTTGAAAGTTAATCACATTTTATGAGCACAGTGTTGTTTTACATGCATCAATGTGGGCAGTTGTTTTTGTAATTTTCTTAATGGCTGAACTTCTTTTCCTCCTTTACTTCTCTTAATTTTCTCTATCATATTTTATAAACGCTTTATATGTTTCGTATGCAAAAATCTTAATTTGTAAAGTAACTCGTAACTAAAGCCGTTAAAACTAATTGTAGTGAAGTAAAAGGTACAATATTTCCCTCTGAAATGTGGAGTAGAAGTAGAAAGTGGCACGAAAAGAAAAGACTCAAGGAAAGTACAAGTATCTCAGATTCATACTTAAATACAATACTTAAATAATCATCATGTGTCTCTGTGGAATGATGCTTTTGTTGAACCTGTTCGTGCGGCTTGATAGACTTCCTCGTCTGTGACATTTACTGTACGTTTGCATTTGTTGTGCTTCCAGGTGAGGAGATAGTGTCTCTGGTGACCTGCAGCTACCTCTTGGCTGTCTCAAAGCCAGCAGCAAACAGTAGCACATTCTTTTTGTTTTAATTTAAAAGCACGTTTTATTTAATTTCAGTTTAAGTGTACTGTACTTTAAATGTATTTACTTTCAAATTCCTCATTGCTGAAGGGGCTGCATAACTTTAGCTGAAGTTGCATTGTTCAAAATACCTGCATTCAGTGAAGTTGGACGATGTAGACAATACAAACAGACTGAACAGACGGAAAACTTTATCTCATTAGATAAAATCGATGTTGACAAAGTTTTCCTTTGGGGACATAATTTGCAGTTGAAAAATCACAAGGTATTGCAATACTCAGCATATCGCAATACTATGGTATCGTGCCTTAAGTATTAAGATAATATCATATGGTGGGACCTCTGGTGATTCCCACCCCTACTCTCCTGTGTTGTGGAACAGATAGTGATTCCATGCAGTAGTGTTGTTTTCAGTAGTCCACAATAGAAACTATTGACAGCTTTGGCGCAAGAAACTTGCTCTTTGGAACTGTCTGCATACTGCAGGTGATCTGTGCAGTGGTGGAATGTACTTTTACTCAAGTACTCATGTACAAATATAGTACAAACTTGGGGTACTTGTTTTTTCTTGTCATGCCACTTTCTGCTTCTACTCCACTACATCTCAGAGGGAACTATTGTAGATTTCACTTCAGTTCATTTATCTAACAGCTTTTGCAACTAGGCACCACAAATGTGGTGAGGATGTCCAGTAGCTATCAGAGCTATCAGAGCATGTGAGCAGAGTTGAATTGAACCTGAGCGAGGAGCGCACTTGAACCATTGACATATATAAAAACAAATACTTGAACTTGAACTCACTGAGCACTGAACAGGAGCGAATTTTGAGCATGTTTTTTCGTCCTGGGAGCTGGGAACGGCAACGGACCGGAGGGAAGCGATGGAGCAGAGTTTCTTTTAACTGAACTCCGATCACACGCTCTGGTGGCTATGCAAACAGCCTAACGTTTGAGCGTAATATTTCTTCAATTTAAAATCAATATTCAATGAATGCAGAGGTGACAATTCATCATTAATTTACAACATACATTATTAAACCCTAAATGCATATCTGTCTGCAAAGTGCTCCATGCTCTGCGCTTGGGGTCAATAGGCTATGACTTCAACTCCTATTCTTTGTAACTTCATTCTGAAAGGCTACGAGCCAGTCGAGGGCGCTCCAAAACTTAGGGGTAGTCCCCTCAAAGCCCTCCTCTCCATGCCAAAATGGTAACAGAACATCGAAACTGAAAAACACTGTCAATGAAAAAAAAGTGATTTGAAGAAAAAATCTGAACAAAAATATCAAGATAAAATGAAATCATTTTTCATGCTTCCGTTTTATTTTTCAATGCAAATGTTTCAATGCCAATGTTTCCTTTTTCAATTCCGGTGTTGTTTTCAATGCCAATTTTATTTTTGTTGGCAAATGACAAGGAGGTGAGACAGATTGTTGAACAAGATTTATCTGTTTATTGATTCATTTGAAATCAAATCAGAACTGTCAATATATTTTCCTGCAGTGATGTCATCGGGGCTGTACATCCTAGTGCATGTGACGTCATTAGTGGGGATGCGACATCATCATGGCAGATGTAACAGCACATGGCAGGGATCTTCACAGGCACTTTCCACAAACAAAAGATTTCTTTGGGTCGCAGCTCAAGTCGTTGGGAGCACCTAGAGTTTAAAAGTTAATAAACAAACAATTATCTAATAATCTCTCCCAGGTTGAGATATTCATCTGCTTGTTTTATGCAACAAACAGTCCAAAAACCCAAAGATATTCAGTTTAACGTCAAAGAATACAAGGAATTCTAGCAAATACTCATGATTTGCTTTACTTAAATATTTAGTCACTTACCAGAATTGTTGATTTAGTCAATTACTTTTCTTGAATATTGAGAATTTCCACATTGCTTCAGAAGAAAAAATGACATGCAAGAGAGAAATAGATAATCAATGCGTACCGAGGTAGTTCAACTCCATGCAGTGCTCGCTTCTGCCAGTGTTGTTGGGCTCCCCCCGACGCCACAGCTTGAAGTCAAACTTGGTTCCATCCGTCCACAACCACACACCCTCCTGAAAGAAAGTTTTAAGGGTCAATCCAATCCAATCACAACAATGATATTTTACCCTTAGTTACATCTAACCATGCTGATAGTGAAGAGATATACACAGCTGAGACGTCAGCCACCACTCCAACACAATGAGGCTGAATAGAATTTAGTTTGTGATACTAAAAAATGAAAAGGATGTCCTGTTTGTCAAAATAACCCACAGACTGGGTGACCTGGTGGTTTAGCGGTATAACACATTACTATGTAACTGGCCCCAGGTCAGTGACCTTTGTTATACATAATCCCCCTCATGTCCCGTCACCTCTCTACTGTGTGGTATCAAATAAAAGCAAAATGTCTTCATGAAAACACAATCAACAGACTGATCGAAACAATTTTGGGCTAAAGGTGAGAATTATTGACAGTGAGGTCTGTAGATCATGATTGGTTACAGTATGTAAAGAGTTGGTGGATTTTAGTCATCACAAAATCCAAATCACACCTGCCAGACTCTCAACAATGTGACCACCAAATTAAAAACAGAACATATTCAGTAGAGTTCTGCAGGAATGAGCCCTAAAACCTGGAAATGAGTCGGCATTTTTGCCCTTCCGCTTCATTCGTCTCGAAGTCAGTGGGGTTTCTTGAATGGGTTTTTGGACAGATTCCTGAAATAAGGTCTGTGGCTAACACAAGCTTTAGAGATTTTCACGCTTTGTTCTGCGACATAAAATGCATCAGTAAATACCCCACTCCTGAATTTTGAAGCTTTTACGTGTCTTAAAAAAGACGGCTAAATGAGATTACAGACGTTGTCGGGGACGTTAAATGTCATCATGCCGAATGTGGAAACTCATCTACTCACTAGTTTGATTTTACAGCCTCGTTGTGTTTATACTCGAGCTCGGATATGCAACCGTGGTGTAGTTTGTTTATAGCCTAACCTTAGCTCTTTATTTCTGGTGACTGCATTTACGCTTCAAAAATCATGTGTTCAGTTGTGAAGATTATCTTGCTGAACAACACATGTAAGTGTCATTAACATTTGTTTGCCACAGAGCTTATTTTCAGCAATAATCCATAAATCATTTTGGCTTTTTTCAAGGGAACCAGGGCGATGCTAACTTCTGAGTTGGCCTACAAAAATCCGTCATCCCTGCAGCACTCTATATCAGGCACGCAGGGGATAGTTGCATCGTGTCATGTTTATTGTTAAATCGCTCACCTTTGCTGTGTCATGGCCTCCAACCCAAGTTCGTCTATGTTCGTCAGTCGCTGCTTGGATTGTCTTTATGAGGAAGTCGTACACGTCTTTGTTGGGGATTGAGGCCAGATTCCCACCGAGGGCAATGCAGGCAATCTAATGAGGAAGACAACGTGTGAAACGGAAAAAAGAAACAAAAAATCATTGAGAGATGGAATACGTTAAATGAGGACATAGAAGTGAGAGTTTGGTTTACGGCTTCTTCTACTGAATGATTCTTATAAGAACAAACTAGTTTAAAGCAAATGTCATGAATACAGTTAGGCAGTTAGAACTCATATTGCTCCATAAAGTACCTCTGCATCAGCCCAGTCCTTTTGATCATGGTTAAACATGTAACAGTGATCGTCAAACTGAGTCCAACCAGAAGGGCAGGTCCTACAGGTGTCACAGCAATGGTCTGTAGATGATTACAATGACAATCAATGCATAAGTGTGACAGGAGGAAAATTAGAGTCATGTTCCTCTTTTGAAATTGACTTAAAGAATGGGTTCAGGTTTATTCAAGTCTCATGTCATAGGTACATTGAGAGTTATTGATTTCTGTATTCATTGCTGTCATCCATACTGATAACATGATAGAGTGACAACACTATTAGAAACATCCACAGTCCTCATTCTGCAGAAACAAAAACGTTTCTTAAAAATTTGAAAACTTATAAATAACTTGAACAGCAGTCACAAAGTCCCAGCTACTGTATTATGACCCTTCACCCCCCAGACTCGGACAAGTACCAACCTGAATCAGGACGCGCCTGTGAACATAAAGAAAACATCATTAGCACTGAACTCAACTCAAACTTGATCTTTATTGAGTATTTTATTGTGTATTTAGTCACTACCTTATATATCACCAGTAGTTATTTTGAAGACAAAACTTGGAAATAATGTTGAAAATATGATGTTGGGCTCCGAGACATGGTACTAGTGTTTGAAGTTTAGGTGTTATGACACCAATGATCTTTTAAAAATAAATATTTTAGTGTGCGTGTTACTTACATTTGCTCCAATCCACAGTCCACTGGTCAAACAGAGGACCGCAATGAAATGAAGAGCTGATGCCATCTGTGTAAAGACTCAGTTATTAATGAAGTAATGCACCATAGATAAGCATGTGCATTCTTTAAATGTGAACTTGAATTATAAAGTTAAAATGACTGTTGTGAATGAATGAAACAAAGACAGTTAGCAGGTTTTACAGAAACGAGGCCTTGTAAAGAACTATATATGAAAAGGGGATTTTCCCTTGAAAACAATAAATGTAATAATGAACAGATGAAAAATAATTTCTATAGATTTGAATCAACACAAACGATGCTATGATGAAAGGTAGGAATGAGAGCCGCACCTTGTTGTGATGATCAGATGAGGTTCCACTTGCAGCAGTAGCAGGTAGCAGGGTGTCTTTGAGAGGGAAATCCAGTGTTTATATACCTCGGACTAACACACCTGCAACGTGTTTTTGTGATCTCAGGATATTGTTCGATCATTGTAATTAATAATGAGTAATAAATTGGCTCAGACCTGTGGGATGCCCGGAATACTCTTCAAACAATGTGACAAAATGTGGATCCAGTGTTTTTAAAGGTATCAGCTGCAGCATTTGCTACACACATTAGAATTAGGAATGTAATGTAATGTGTTTTAATTCTGGTCATTAATTTTGGGTTGTGTCTTTGGCCAAGCACTTGTGAAGGAAGGGTCTAGTCCAAACCTAGAGTACATATGTGGACCGGGTTGTCCGTGTTCTTTGGCCATTTAGTATAAAACAGAAAGTCATATAATGATGTTTAGTACAATGCTGCTGCTGGCCTATTTACTCATGATGATCCTCTCCCCATTTTCAAACACGATGTTTGAAATTAAACAGAATCATCTTACTTAAACACTCATTAGAGGTTTGTTCAAGGGAGATGTCAGCAAGTCTCCCAGCAGTATTCACAGAATCCACCCGGGGTCCCGTTCACATGTTTCTCAGTGCTGAATATTTAATTGCTGCAATAGAAGGTAACATACCTGTGTATGTATGAAATGTGTAATTAAAATAAAGATGCATTAAAATAAAAATAATTAATCTTAGGTGCTGTATGTAATACTCTTAAGTACCTATACACATGAGAGGTGTAAATCTGTGTTGATTCAGTATGTTGCATTTTTATACCTGATAAACCACATGACTTGTTTCAGAGTGTAGGCCCACTAAGACCAGCAGAGTCAAGGAGGTGAAGGCTTGGGAAGTGATGTTCACTCACTGAAAAACCAGTAAACCCCAGTAAACCAAATATGCAGCATCATATAAGGGGTGAACATTTTAGCATTTTGTTTATGTTTTATGTCATCTGCAGTGTCTAAATAAGGCCAATTTACTGGTTTTGGAAATTGTGGTTAATAGTCATTACAAATAAGGACAAAAGATTTGTTGTGAGTATATGACAGCAAATACCTGTTGAATATGAATCAGATGGAAACATGGGGTGGGGATAGCCATTTGTAGTTTGATCTGAAGAAAATCTACCATGGAGCTGCTTGTTTTCTTCCAATTTCAAAGCCTCTGCAAAAGACACCCTTCAGAAACCATGCAGCTTAGGTCTAATATTCTTTAAATACACATGGGGAAATATGGGAATCTTATAGAAGGTTTTGGTGCTCTGGTCATTTGAGCTTACATGTTCAAATGATGAACACTTTGATGAAAAATCTGCAAAAGATGACATGATGAGCCTCATTCATGCGTAGTCTAATTTGACTTTTTAAAAGGACACAGCAGACCACTCAAGGTCTGTGGATCCTTCTTTCATGAAGGCATTTTGCTTTTATTTGATACCACACAGTGGAGAGCTCACGGGAAAATAAGGGACAAAGTTCCCTGACTGGAGGCCATTTACCTGGTAATGTGTTATACCGCTTAACCACCAGGTCACCCAGTCTGTGGGTTATTTTACAAACCAGGACATACATTTCATTTTCTAGTATCACAAACTAATTCTATTCAGCCTCATTGTGTTGGAGTGGTGGCTGACGTCTCAGCTGTGTATATCTCTTCACTATCAGCATGGTTAGATGTCACCCAGGGCAAAATATCATTTTTATGATTGGACTGAATTGACCTTTAAAACCTTCTTTCAGGTGTGTGGATGTGGAGTGATGGTACCAAGTTTCATTTCGAAGAGTGGCGTTACAAGCAGCCCAACAACACTGCTGGAACAGAGCACTGCATGGAGATGAAGTACCTCGGTACACACTGATTATCTGTTGCCCTTTTACATGTGAGTTTTCTTTAGTAGAAATGTGGAAATTGTCAATACTCAAGAAAGGAAAAGTTAACTTTGCTAACTGATCACCTGATATAATCCTGAATATGAATTGTGTTTTGTTATTTGTACATTTGATTGAAAAAAGCAAACAACAACCCCCTGAAAACAGATCACTGGTTCAAATGTGAGTATTTGCTAAATGTCTTCGTGTTCTTTGATAGTAAAATGAATATATTTGGGTTTTCTAAATATCATTCATTCATTCATTGCAGCCCTAATTGCTTGTTTATAAACTTTTAAACTTTAGGTTTTGCTAACGACGTGAGCATTTGCTTGTGGTATGTGCCTATGAAGATCCCGGCCGACACATCTGCCATGATGATGTCACACCCCCACTGATGATGTCACACCACCAGTGTGTACAGCCTCGATGACATTACTACAGGAAAACATGTTAACATGTCTGAATTGATTTCAAATTACTCAACAAACAGATAAATTCTGTTCAACAATCTGTCTCATCTCTTATTTAGTTTTTTATATTACCATCACATGCAAAAGCTTAATTCTTTTGAAAAACATTCAGTCAATCAACTGATTAATCATTTAGTCAATCAGATTATTCCTCAGTATGCAGATTACATGTGTAACGGGGTTTAATTTGTTCTGGATCTCTATATACAGTTTATAACGCCCTACTTTTTATACCGCTGATAGTGGTAACAGTCAACAGTCTCTGCGTTGTGTTCATTGATGGTGGTGGACTAACGGCTGACAGTTAGCCGGTTGTCGATTCAATTTGTTTATTGGTTTAAACACTTCGGGATTTGGGGAATACAAGCCCGGTCTCAGTAAAACTATTCAGTATAAAAGAAAATCATAATCAACAGAAGCTTACAATACAAATGAATGATTTCTGTAGCCAAGCTCAATGACCATTAACTGATTAATTAATGTACATTAACAGGGCCAACGGTCTAACCTTGGTCCGGGATGAAAGACTTTTACAGTACTATTAAAACTATTACACAATACACAAAGAAAACTACTAATACAGATAGATGAATACACATAGATTATCACTCTGGATGTCAATATTGTTACAGTCTCTCTCAGATAGATCCAAGCCCAGTCTGACTGTTCCCCCGGTGATGGGCTTCATAGCTGTATCGTTACCATGGCTACAATGTGGCCTAGTATTAAATATGAAATCTAAAATGGGAAAAATATGAAAATAACACAAATATCAAATAAAGGTAAAATTACTGACAAATTAAATTCTCTATTACAAGATTTTTCTATTAGACTTAGTAACCATTTAAAGCTCAAAGTATGTTTTTAATGTAACATTCAAAAGGCATATGTTACATAAATCACACTCTCCTGCCCCTCCCCTCAAATCCCTCCTCTCAATTCAATTCAGTTTTATTTAAATAGTGCCAAATCATAACAGAGGTTATCTCAGGGCACTTTTCTTATAGAGCAGGTCCGGACCATACTCTTTATAATATTATTTACAGAGACCCAACAGTTCCCACCATGAGCAAGCACTTGGCAACAGTAGCAAAGAAAAACTCCCTTTTAAAGGGCAGAAACCTCACCCAGAACCAGGCTCTGGTCCCAGAGTGGTTAGGCTCTGCTCTAACCAAACGCAAAAAATATCAGAATAAAATGAAATCATTTTTAATGCCAGTGAAACTTTTTTCAGTGCTAATACAACTTTTTCCAGTACAAATGTTTCAAGGCCCAAGTTTCCTTTTTCAGTTAAGGTTTTGTTTTCAATGCCAAAATTTATTTTTATTTCCAAATTGTAAAATCACCGTCCTGCCTCCATAAGAGCAACACTAGCCGCACGCTGTCGCGGCTGAGGGACAATATTCTCAGGCCCCCACTGACAGAGAGGCTGCAGCTGTACCGTGTGTGCCTGATTTTGAAAATATTCTGTATGTAATTTTGTAGTTCCATTAAAAGAATTTAAGCCCTGGCCGGTCTGGCAGGTGTGATGTGGACGACCAGATGGCAAAAGTCCACCTATTCTTTACAATACATGCTGTTACCTATCTTTGATTAAAGGCATCACAGTTAAGACATAGTTGAAATGTATAAACTCTGTGGTTCATGAGGTAGAGTTTATCTGATTGTTGTATCAGCAGAAGAAGGCAGGGTGGAATATCTCTATTCTTGTTGAACTGGATGACTTGTCGGGGCACGTCTATGGTCATTTAAAATGTTAGAATTTTATACTGCGAATGCAGGTATAAACCATCTATGAAGAGATACAATAATTGATTGACTAAATGATTAATCAGTTGATTGATCAATTGAAGTATACATAGTAGAGATAGAAGTATTAAGCTTTCATATGAGATGGTAATATAAAGAGGTGAGACAAATTGTTGAACAGAATGTGTTTGTTTATTGATTTATTTGAAATCAAATCAGAACTGTCAATATATTTTCCTGCAGTGATGTCATCGAGGCTGTACATCCTGGTGCATGTGACATCATTAGTGGGGATGTGACATCATCATGGCAGTTGTATGAGCACATGGCAGGGATCTTCACAGGCGCTTTCCACAAACAAAAGATTGCTTTGGGTTGCAGCTCAAGTCGTTGGGAGCCGCTAGAGTTTAAAAGTTAAACAAAAAATGATATACATACAAAGAAAGATTATTTTAATTATTGATTAATCTTCTCGATTGATTGATTCATCATTTGGTTTATGCAATGTCAGAAGTTGTCACAATTTTCTAAAGCCCAAGTTGAGATATTCATCTGCTTGTTTTATCCTACAAACCCAAAGATATTCAGTTTAACTTCAAAGAATACGATGAATTCTAGCAAATACTCATGATTTGTTTTACTTAAATATCTAATCGCTTACTATAATTGTTGATTCAGTCAATCGACTAATTGATTACTTAACTAATAGTTTCAGATCTACAAACAACAAACTCTAATACTCTACAGGCCTCTGCAACAAATGTTTGACAAATGTTTGCTTTTTTCAATCAAATGTACAAATAACAAAACACAATTCATATTCTAGATTATATCAGGGGATGAGTTACAAAAGATGACTTTTCTTCTCTTGAATGTTGAGAATTTCCACAGAAAAATCACATGCAGGAGAGAAACAGATAATCAGTGCGTACCGAGGTAGTTCATCTCCATGCAGTGCTCTCTTTTGCCACTGTTGTTGGGCTCCCCCCGACGCCACAGCTTGAAGTCAAACTTGGTTCCATCCGTCCACAACCACACACCCTCCTGAAAGAAAGTTTTAAGGGTCAATTCAATCCAATCACAACAATGATATTTTACCCTTAGTGACTTCTAACCATGCTGATAGTGAAGAGATATACACAGCTGAGACGTCAGCCACCACTCCAACACAATGAGGCTGAATAGAATTTAGTTTGATACTAAAAAATGAAATGGATGTCCTGGTTTGTCGAAATAACCCAGAGACTGGGTGACCTGGTGGTTTAGCGGTATAACACATTACCAGGTAAATGGCCTCCAGTCAGGGAACCTTTGTTATACATGATCCATCCAAAATCCAAATCACACCTGCCAGACTCTCAACAATGTGACCACCAAATTAAAAACAGAACATATTCAGTAGAGTTCTGCAGGAATGAGCCCTAAAACCTGGAAATGAGTCGGCATTTTTGCCCTTCCGCTTCATTCGTCTCGAAGTCAGTGGGGTTTCTTGAATGGGTTTTTGGACAGATTCCTGAAATAAGGTCTGTGGCTAACACAAGCTTTAGAGATTTTCACGCTTTGTTCTGCGACATAAAATGCGTCAGTAAATACCCCACTCCTGAATTTTGAAGCTTTTAAGTTTCTCATGAAAGGCGGCTAAATGAGATTACGGACGTTGTTGGGGACGTTAAATGTCATCATGCCAAATGTGGAAACTCATCTACTCACTGGTCTGCTCTTACAGCCTCGTTGTGTTTATACTCGCGCTTGGACATGCAACCGTAGCCTAACGTTAGCTTTTTATTTCTGGCGACTGCATTTCCGCTTCAAAAATCATGTGTTCATTGTGAAGATTATCATGCTGAACAACACGTAAGTAAGAGTAAGTGTGAGTGTCATTAACATTTGTTTGCCACAGAGCTTATTTTCAGCAATACTCCATAAATGAGTTGGCCTACAAAAATCCGTCATCCCTGCAGCACTCTATATCAGGCACACATGTTTATGTTAAATCGCTCACCTTTGCTGTGTCATGGCCTCCAACCCAAGTTCGTCTATGTTCGTTAGTCGCTGTGTGGATTGTCTTTTTGAGGAAGTCGTACACGTCTTTGTTGGGGATTGAGGCCAGATTCCCACCGAGGGCAATGCAGGCAATCTAATGAGGAAGACAGCGTGTGAAATGAAAAAAAAACAACAAAAAAATCATTGAGAGATGGAATACGTTAAATGAGGACATAGAAGTGAGAGTTTGCTTTACGGCTTCTTCTACTGAATGATTCTTATAAGAACAAACTAGTTTAAAGCAAATGTCATGAATACAGTTTGGCAGTTAGAACTCATATTGTTCCATAAAGTACCTCTGCATCAGCCCAGTCCTTTTGAACGTGGTTGTACATGTAACAGTGATCGTCAAACTGAGTCCAACCAGAAGGGCAGGTCCTACAGGTGTCACAGCAATGGTCTGTAGATGATTACAATGACAATCAATGCATAAGTGTGACAGAAGGAAAATTAGAGTCATGTTCCTCTTTTGAAATTGACTTAAAGAATGGGTTCAGGTTTATTCAAGTCTCATGTCATAGATACATTGAGAGTTATTGATTTCTGTATTCATTGCTGTCATCCATACTGATAACCTGATAGAGTGACTACACTATAAGAAACATCCACAGTCCTCATTCCACAAAAACGTTTCTTAAAAATTTGAAAACTTATAAATAACTTGAACAGCAGTCACAAAGTCCCAGCTACTGTATTATTACCCTTCACCCCCCAGACTCGGACAAGTACCAACCTGAATCAGGACGCGCCTGTGAACATAAAGAAAACATCATTAGCACTGAACTCAACTCAAACTTGATCTTTATTGAGTATTTTATTGTGTATTTAGTCACTACCTTATATATCACCAGTAATTATTTTGAAGACAAAACTTGGAAATAATGTTGAAAACATGATGTTGGGCTCCGAGACATGGTACTAGTGTTTGAAGTTTAGGTGTTATGACACCAATGATCTTTTAAAAATAAATATTTTAGTGTGCGTGTTACTTACATTTGCTCCAATCCACAGTCCACTGGTCAAACAGAGGACCGCAATGAAATGAAGAGCTGATGCCATCTGTGTAAAGACTCAGTTATTAATGAAGTAATGCACCATAGATAAGCATGTGCATTCTTTAAATGTGAACTTGAATTATAAAGTTAAAATGACTGTTGTGGATGAATGAAACAAAGACAGTTAGCAGGTTTCACAGAAACGAGGCCTTGTAAAGAACTATATATGAAAAGGGGATTTCCCTTGAAGTGAACACTAAATGCAATAATGAACAGATGAAAAATAATTTCTATAGATTTGAATCAACACAGCTGATGCTATGATGAAAAGTAGGAATGAGAGCCGCACCTTGTTGTGATGATCAGATGAGGTTCCACTTGCAGCAGTAGCAGGTAGCAGGGTGTCTTTCAGAGGGAAACCCAGTGTTTATATACCTTCGACTCACACACCTGCAATGTGTCTTTCTCTGATCTCAAGACATTGTTTGATTATTGTAAATAATAATGAGTACTCTATTAGCTCAGACTGGAGGAAAGACCAATATACTCTTCAAACAATGTTGGATAAGATGCCTTTTTAGGCAGAAATTCAGATTAGGGTTGTAATTCAAGGCTGACACTTGGCAACGCTGGTCTGTCGGCCAGTCGGAGTGGGTCACCTGAGCTTTTGTTCAGTTAAGTTGAGTGGACTGCTGTGTCCTTTCAAAACGTCAAATTACACTACGCATGAATGAGGCTCATCATGTCATCTTTTGCAGATTTTTCATCAAAGTGTTCATCATTTGAACATGTAAGCTCAAATGACCAGAGCACCAAAACCTTCTATAAGATTCCCATATTTCCCCATGTGTATTTAAAGAATATTAGACCTAAGCTGCATGGTTTCTGAAGGGTGTCTTTTGCAGAGGCTTTGAAATTGGAAGAAAACAAGCAGCTCCATGGTAGATTTTCTTCAGATCAAACTACAAATGGCTATCCCCACCCCATGTTTCCATCTGATTCATATTCAACAGGTATTTGCTGTCATATACTCACAACAAATCTTTTGCCCTTATTTGTAATGACTATTAACCACAATTTCCAAAACCAGTAAATTGGCCTTATTTAGACACTGCAGATGACATAAAACATAAACAAAATGCTAAAATGTTCACCCCTCATATGACGCTGCATATTTGGTTTACTGGGGTTTACTGGTTTTTCAGTGAGTGAACATCACTTCCCAAGCCTTCACCTCCTTGACTCTGCTGGTCTTAGTGGGCCTACACTCTGAAACAAGTCATGTGGTTTATCAGGTATAAAAATGCAACATACTGAATCAACACAGATTTACACCTCTCATGTGTATAGGTACTTAAGAGTATTACATACAGCACCTAAGATTAATTATTTTTATTTTAATGCATCTTTATTTTAATTAATTAGTTTAAGTAAGATGATTCTGTTTCTGAGGTTCCTGTGTTTGAAGTTAAGTCGGTATCGCCTGAGGGCAGAAGGTGATGAATTGTTTTTCTAATAGTTTGAATTTTATCTTTAAAGAAGCTCATGAAGTCATTACTGCTGAGGGTTATAGGAATACATGGCTCAACAGAGCAGTGACTCTCTGTCAGCCTGGCTACGGTGCTGAAGAAACCTGGGGTTCTTATTTTCCTCTGTTAATGATGAGCAATAGGACGCTCTGGCATTACGGAGGGCCTTCCTTTATGCTTTAAGACTATCTTGCCAGGCTAAACGTGATTCTTCCAATTGGTGGAGCGCCATTTCCTTTCAAGTTTTTGCGATGTTTGCTTTAATTTGCTGAGGACACTCTTGGTCACCATTTTTGGACAAAACTTCATAATTTTTGGTGTCTCATATTTTGATGTTACTGTTTTTAAACTTGCTTTAACCCCTGATCCAGAAACAACTTACTTGGGAACCCCACAGTTTTAGAGAACTTAGGCTACAGTGCGCACACAGCCTTAGGATAACACATAAGAAGAAGAAAAAGTAAAATATTTGCAAATGCAGTGATCAAAGATAGTCTTACACTACTGTTGCCACCTTATGCAACTTAAGCCAGGATATACTGATGCGTGATTCGTCACTCCACAGAACTCGTTTCCACTGCTCCAGTGGCGGCATGCTTTACACCACTCCATCTGACGCTTGGCATTGTGCTCGGGGATGTAAGGCTTGCGTGCAGCTGCTCGGCCATGGAAACCCATGCCGTGAAGCTCCCGGCACACAGTTTTGGTGCTGATATTAATGCCAGAGCTGGTTTGGAACTCTGCAGTTGTTGAGTCAGCAGAGCTTTGGCGACTTTTACCACTATGCGCGTCAGCACTCGGCGACCCCGCTCTGTAACATTACGTGGTCTGCCACTTCGTGGCTGAGCTGCTGTGGTTCCTAAACGTTTCCACTTTGCAATAATACCACTTCCAGTTGATCGTGGAATATCTAGGAGAGAAGAAATTTCACGAACTGACTTGTTGCAACGGTGGCATCCTATTGCAGTACCACGTTCGAATTCAGTGAACTCTTTAGAACGACCCATTCTTTCACAAATGTTTGTAAAGGCAGACTGCATGGCTAGGTGCTTGATTTTATACCTGTGGCAATGGGACTGAATGAAACACCTGAATTCAATGATTAAGAGGAGTGGCCCAATACTTTTGTCTGTGTCTGTCAAGTGTGATCATGGCCCGGGAGAAGTGAGCAGGGACTGGAGACGGGCTGAGGGGAAATGAAGATCACACTGTGACACTTGATGGATGATACATGTACCCGAGAATTCAGAAGGTGTGCCACAGCCAATTTATTAGCAGGAGATTATCAATCCAGACCAGCTACTGAACGCTTGGAGGAATGAGTCAAAGGACACAATAACTTCAATAACAATAACTTAAATCATTGTCTGAATAGAATCATAATTACATTTGAAAGTTAATCACATTTTATGAGCACAGTGTTGTTTTACATGCATCAATGTGGGCAGTTGTTTTTGTAATTTTCTTAATGGCTGAACTTCTTTTCCTCCTTTACTTCTCTTAATTTTCTCTATCATATTTTATAAACGCTTTATATGTTTCGTATGCAAAAATCTTAATTTGTAAAGTAACTCGTAACTAAAGCCGTTAAAAGTAATTGTAGTGAAGTAAAAGGTACAATATTTCCCTCTGAAATGTGGAGTAGAAGTAGAAAGTGGCACGAAAAGAAAAGACTCAAGGAAAGTACAAGTATCTCAGATTCATACTTAAATACAATACTTAAATAATCATCATGTGTCTCTGTGGAATGATGCTTTTGTTGAACCTGTTCGTGCGGCTTGATAGACTTCCTCGTCTGTGACATTTACTGTACGTTTGCATTTGTTGTGCTTCCAGGTGAGGAGATAGTGTCTCTGGTGACCTGCAGCTACCTCTTGGCTGTCTCAAAGCCAGCAGCAAACAGTAGCACATTCTTTTTGTTTTAATTTAAAAGCACGTTTTATTTAATTTCAGTTTAAGTGTACTGTACTTTAAATGTATTTACTTTCAAATTCCTCATTGCTGAAGGGGCTGCATAACTTTAGCTGAAGTTGCATTGTTCAAAATACCTGCATTCAGTGAAGTTGGACGATGTAGACAATACAAACAGACTGAACAGACGGAAAACTTTATCTCATTAGATAAAATCGATGTTGACAAAGTTTTCCTTTGGGGACATAATTTGCAGTTGAAAAATCACAAGGTATTGCAATACTCAGCATATCGCAATACTATGGTATCGTGCCTTAAGTATTAAGATAATATCATATGGTGGGACCTCTGGTGATTCCCACCCCTACTCTCCTGTGTTGTGGAACAGATAGTGATTCCATGCAGTAGTGTTGTTTTCAGTAGTCCACAATAGAAACTATTGACAGCTTTGGCGCAAGAAACTTGCTCTTTGGAACTGTCTGCATACTGCAGGTGATCTGTGCAGTGGTGGAATGTACTTTTACTCAAGTACTCATGTACAAATATAGTACAAACTTGGGGTACTTGTTTTTTCTTGTCATGCCACTTTCTGCTTCTACTCCACTACATCTCAGAGGGAACTATTGTAGATTTCACTTCAGTTCATTTATCTAACAGCTTTTGCAACTAGGCACCACAAATGTGGTGAGGATGTCCAGTAGCTATCAGAGCTATCAGAGCATGTGAGCAGAGTTGAATTGAACCTGAGCGAGGAGCGCACTTGAACCATTGACATATATAAAAACAAATACTTGAACTTGAACTCACTGAGCACTGAACAGGAGCGAATTTTGAGCATGTTTTTTCGTCCTGGGAGCTGGGAACGGCAACGGACCGGAGGGAAGCGATGGAGCAGAGTTTCTTTTAACTGAACTCCGATCACACGCTCTGGTGGCTATGCAAACAGCCTAACGTTTGAGCGTAATATTTCTTCAATTTAAAATCAATATTCAATGAATGCAGAGGTGACAATTCATCATTAATTTACAACATACATTATTAAACCCTAAATGCATATCTGTCTGCAAAGTGCTCCATGCTCTGCGCTTGGGGTCAATAGGCTATGACTTCAACTCCTATTCTTTGTAACTTCATTCTGAAAGGCTACGAGCCAGTCGAGGGCGCTCCAAAACTTAGGGGTAGTCCCCTCAAAGCCCTCCTCTCCATGCCAAAATGGTAACAGAACATCGAAACTGAAAAACACTGTCAATGAAAAAAAAGTGATTTGAAGAAAAAATCTGAACAAAAATATCAAGATAAAATGAAATCATTTTTCATGCTTCCGTTTTATTTTTCAATGCAAATGTTTCAATGCCAATGTTTCCTTTTTCAATTCCGGTGTTGTTTTCAATGCCAATTTTATTTTTGTTGGCAAATGACAAGGAGGTGAGACAGATTGTTGAACAAGATTTATCTGTTTATTGATTCATTTGAAATCAAATCAGAACTGTCAATATATTTTCCTGCAGTGATGTCATCGGGGCTGTACATCCTAGTGCATGTGACGTCATTAGTGGGGATGCGACATCATCATGGCAGATGTAACAGCACATGGCAGGGATCTTCACAGGCACTTTCCACAAACAAAAGATTTCTTTGGGTCGCAGCTCAAGTCGTTGGGAGCACCTAGAGTTTAAAAGTTAATAAACAAACAATTAGACCTACAATGAAAGATTATTTTAATTATTGATTAATCTGACTTCTTTCTTGATTGATTCATCATTTGGTTCATGCAATGTCAGAAGTTGTCAAAATTCCCTAAAGCCCAGGTTGAGATATTCATCTGCTTGTTTTATGCAACAAACAGTCCAAAAACCCAAAGATATTCAGTTTAACGTCAAAGAATACAAGGAATTCTAGCAAATACTCATGATTTGCTTTACTTAAATATTTAGTCACTTACCAGAATTGTTGATTTAGTCAATTACTTTTCTTGAATATTGAGAATTTCCACATTGCTTCAGAAGAAAAAATGACATGCAAGAGAGAAATAGAT
Source organism: Enoplosus armatus (assembly GCF_043641665.1). Lineage (NCBI taxonomy): Eukaryota > Metazoa > Chordata > Actinopteri > Centrarchiformes > Enoplosidae > Enoplosus > Enoplosus armatus. Next base: position 24,671,675 of record NC_092187.1, on the reverse strand, counting down.
AATCAATGCGTACCGAGGTAGTTCAACTCCATGCAGTGCTCGCTTCTGCCAGTGTTGTTGGGCTCCCCCCGACGCCACAGCTTGAAGTCAAACTTGGTTCCATCCGTCCACAACCACACACCCTCCTGAAAGAAAGTTTTAAGGGTCAATTCAATCCAATCACAACAATGATATTTTACCCTTAGTTACATCTAACCATGCTGATAGTGAAGAGATATACACAGCTGAGACGTCAGCCACCACTCCAACACAATGAGGCTGAATAGAATTTAGTTTGTGATACTAAAAAATGAAAAGGATGTCCTGTTTGTCAAAATAACCCACAGACTGGGTGACCTGGTGGTTTAGCGGTATAACACATTACTATGTAACTGGCCCCAGGTCAGTGACCTTTGTTATACATAATCCCCCTCATGTCCCGTCACCTCTCTACTGTGTGGTATCAAATAAAAGCAAAATGTCTTCATGAAAACACAATCAACAGACTGATCGAAACAATTTTGGGCTAAAGGTGAGAATTATTGACAGTGAGGTCTGTAGATCATGATTGGTTACAGTATGTAAAGAGTTGGTGGATTTTAGTCATCACAAAATCCAAATCACACCTGCCAGACTCTCAACAATGTGACCACCAAATTAAAAACAGAACATATTCAGTAGAGTTCTGCAGGAATGAGCCCTAAAACCTGGAAATGAGTCGGCATTTTTGCCCTTCCGCTTCATTCGTCTCGAAGTCAGTGGGGTTTCTTGAATGGGTTTTTGGACAGATTCCTGAAATAAGGTCTGTGGCTAACACAAGCTTTAGAGATTTTCACGCTTTGTTCTGCGACATAAAATGCATCAGTAAATACCCCACTCCTGAATTTTGAAGCTTTTACGTGTCTTAAAAAAGACGGCTAAATGAGATTACAGACGTTGTCGGGGACGTTAAATGTCATCATGCCGAATGTGGAAACTCATCTACTCACTAGTTTGATTTTACAGCCTCGTTGTGTTTATACTCGAGCTCGGATATGCAACCGTGGTGTAGTTTGTTTATAGCCTAACCTTAGCTCTTTATTTCTGGTGACTGCATTTACGCTTCAAAAATCATGTGTTCAGTTGTGAAGATTATCTTGCTGAACAACACATGTAAGTGTCATTAACATTTGTTTGCCACAGAGCTTATTTTCAGCAATAATCCATAAATCATTTTGGCTTTTTTCAAGGGAACCAGGGCGATGCTAACTTCTGAGTTGGCCTACAAAAATCCGTCATCCCTGCAGCACTCTATATCAGGCACGCAGGGGATAGTTGCATCGTGTCATGTTTATTGTTAAATCGCTCACCTTTGCTGTGTCATGGCCTCCAACCCAAGTTCGTCTATGTTCGTCAGTCGCTGCTTGGATTGTCTTTATGAGGAAGTCGTACACGTCTTTGTTGGGGATTGAGGCCAGATTCCCACCGAGGGCAATGCAGGCAATCTAATGAGGAAGACAACGTGTGAAACGGAAAAAAGAAACAAAAAATCATTGAGAGATGGAATACGTTAAATGAGGACATAGAAGTGAGAGTTTGGTTTACGGCTTCTTCTACTGAATGATTCTTATAAGAACAAACTAGTTTAAAGCAAATGTCATGAATACAGTTAGGCAGTTAGAACTCATATTGCTCCATAAAGTACCTCTGCATCAGCCCAGTCCTTTTGATCATGGTTAAACATGTAACAGTGATCGTCAAACTGAGTCCAACCAGAAGGGCAGGTCCTACAGGTGTCACAGCAATGGCCTGTAGATGATTACAATGACAATCAATGCATAAGTGTGACAGGAGGAAAATTAGAGTCATGTTCCTCTTTTGAAATTGACTTCAAGAATGGGTTCAGGTTTATTCAAGTCTCATGTCATAGGTACATTGAGAGTTATTGATTTCTGTATTCATTGCTGTCATCCATACTGATAACATGATAGAGTGACAACACTATTAGAAACATCCACAGTCCTCATTCTGCAGAAACAAAAACGTTTCTTAAAAATTTGAAAACTTATAAATAACTTGAACAGCAGTCACAAAGTCCCAGCTACTGTATTATGACCCTTCACCCCCCAGACTCGGACAAGTACCAACCTGAATCTGGACGCGCCTGTGAACATAAAGAAAACATCATTAGCACTGAACTCAACTCAAACTTGATCTTTATTGAGTATTTTATTGTGTATTTAGTCACTACCTTATATATCACCAGTAGTTATTTTGAAGACAAAACTTGGAAATAATGTTGAAAATATGATGTTGGGCTCCGAGACATGGTACTAGTGTTTGAAGTTTAGGTGTTATGACACCAATGATCTTTTAAAAATAAATATTTTAGTGTGCGTGTTACTTACATTTGCTCCAATCCACAGTCCACTGGTCAAACAGAGGACCGCAATGAAATGAAGAGCTGATGCCATCTGTGTAAAGACTCAGTTATTAATGAAGTAATGCACCATAGATAAGCATGTGCATTCTTTAAATGTGAACTTGAATTATAAAGTTAAAATGACTGTTGTGAATGAATGAAACAAAGACAGTTAGCAGGTTTTACAGAAACGAGGCCTTGTAAAGAACTATATATGAAAAGGGGATTTTCCCTTGAAAACAATAAATGTAATAATGAACAGATGAAAAATAATTTCTATAGATTTGAATCAACACAAACGATGCTATGATGAAAGGTAGGAATGAGAGCCGCACCCTGTTGTGATGATCAGATGAGGTTCCACTTGCAGCAGTAGCAGGTAGCAGGGTGTCTTTGAGAGGGAAATCCAGTGTTTATATACCTCGGACTAACACACCTGCAACGTGTTTTTGTGATCTCAGGATATTGTTCGATCATTGTAATTAATAATGAGTAATAAATTGGCTCAGACCTGTGGGATGCCCGGAATACTCTTCAAACAATGTGACAAAATGTGGATCCAGTGTTTTTAAAGGTATCAGCTGCAGCATTTGCTACACACATTAGAATTAGGAATGTAATGTAATGTGTTTTAATTCTGGTCATTAATTTTGGGTTGTGTCTTTGGCCAAGCACTTGTGAAGGAAGGGTCTAGTCCAAACCTAGAGTACATATGTGGACCGGGTTGTCCGTGTTCTTTGGCCATTTAGTATAAAACAGAAAGTCATATAATGATGTTTAGTACAATGCTGCTGCTGGCCTATTTACTCATGATGATCCTCTCCCCATTTTCAAACACGATGTTTGAAATTAAACAGAATCATCTTACTTAAACACTCATTAGAGGTTTGTTCAAGGGAGATGTCAGCAAGTCTCCCAGCAGTATTCACAGAATCCACCCGGGGTCCCGTTCACATGTTTCTCAGTGCTGAATATTTAATTGCTGCAATAGAAGGTAACATACCTGTGTATGTATGAAATGTGTAATTAAAATAAAGATGCATTAAAATAAAAATAATTAATCTTAGGTGCTGTATGTAATACTCTTAAGTACCTATACACATGAGAGGTGTAAATCTGTGTTGATTCAGTATGTTGCATTTTTATACCTGATAAACCACATGACTTGTTTCAGAGTGTAGGCCCACTAAGACCAGCAGAGTCAAGGAGGTGAAGGCTTGGGAAGTGATGTTCACTCACTGAAAAACCAGTAAACCCCAGTAAACCAAATATGCAGCATCATATAAGGGGTGAACATTTTAGCATTTTGTTTATGTTTTATGTCATCTGCAGTGTCTAAATAAGGCCAATTTACTGGTTTTGGAAATTGTGGTTAATAGTCATTACAAATAAGGACAAAAGATTTGTTGTGAGTATATGACAGCAAATACCTGTTGAATATGAATCAGATGGAAACATGGGGTGGGGATAGCCATTTGTAGTTTGATCTGAAGAAAATCTACCATGGAGCTGCTTGTTTTCTTCCAATTTCAAAGCCTCTGCAAAAGACACCCTTCAGAAACCATGCAGCTTAGGTCTAATATTCTTTAAATACACATGGGGAAATATGGGAATCTTATAGAAGGTTTTGGTGCTCTGGTCATTTGAGCTTACATGTTCAAATGATGAACACTTTGATGAAAAATCTGCAAAAGATGACATGATGACCCTCATTCATGCGTAGTGTAATTTGACTTTTTAAAAGGACACAGCAGACCACTCAAGGTCTGTGGATCCTTCTTTCATGAAGGCATTTTGCTTTTATTTGATACCACACAGTGGAGAGCTCACGGGAAAATAAGGGACAAAGTTCCCTGACTGGAGGCCATTTACCTGGTAATGTGTTATACTGCTAAACCACCAGGTCACCCAGTCTGTGGGTTATTTTACAAACCAGGACATACATTTCATTTTCTAGTATCACAAACTAATTCTATTCAGCCTCATTGTGTTGGAGTGGTGGCTGACGTCTCAGCTGTGTATATCTCTTCACTATCAGCATGGTTAGATGTCACCCAGGGCAAAATATCATTTTTATGATTGGACTGAATTGACCTTTAAAACCTTCTTTCAGGTGTGTGGATGTGGAGTGATGGTACCAAGTTTCATTTCGAAGAGTGGCGTTACAAGCAGCCCAACAACACTGCTGGAACAGAGCACTGCATGGAGATGAAGTACCTCAGTACACACTGATTATCTGTTGCCCTTTTACATGTGAGTTTTCTTTAGTAGAAATGTGGAAATTGTCAATACTCAAGAAAGGAAAAGTTAACTTTGCTAACTGATCACCTGATATAATCCTGAATATGAATTGTGTTTTGTTATTTGTACATTTGATTGAAAAAAGCAAACAACAACCCCCTGAAAACAGATCACTGGTTCAAATGTGAGTATTTGCTAAATGTCTTCGTGTTCTTTGATAGTAAAATGAATATATTTGGGTTTTCTAAATATCATTCATTCATTCATTGCAGCCCTAATTGCTTGTTTATAAACTTTTAAACTTTAGGTTTTGCTAACGACGTGAGCATTTGCTTGTGGTATGTGCCTATGAAGATCCCGGCCGACACATCTGCCATGATGATGTCACACCCCCACTGATGATGTCACACCACCAGTGTGTACAGCCTCGATGACATTACTACAGGAAAACATGTTAACATGTCTGAATTGATTTCAAATTACTCAACAAACAGATAAATTCTGTTCAACAATCTGTCTCATCTCTTATTTAGTTTTTTATATTACCATCACATGCAAAAGCTTAATTCTTTTGAAAAACATTCAGTCAATCAACTGATTAATCATTTAGTCAATCAGATTATTCCTCAGTATGCAGATTACATGTGTAACGGGGTTTAATTTGTTCTGGATCTCTATATACAGTTTATAACGCCCTACTTTTTATACCGCTGATAGTGGTAACAGTCAACAGTCTCTGCGTTGTGTTCATTGATGGTGGTGGACTAACGGCTGACAGTTAGCCGGTTGTCGATTCAATTTGTTTATTGGTTTAAACACTTCGGGATTTGGGGAATACAAGCCCGGTCTCAGTAAAACTATTCAGTATAAAAGAAAATCATAATCAACAGAAGCTTACAATACAAATGAATGATTTCTGTAGCCAAGCTCAATGACCATTAACTGATTAATTAATGTACATTAACAGGGCCAACGGTCTAACCTTGGTCCGGGATGAAAGACTTTTACAGTACTATTAAAACTATTACACAATACACAAAGAAAACTACTAATACAGATAGATGAATACACATAGATTATCACTCTGGATGTCAATATTGTTACAGTCTCTCTCAGATAGATCCAAGCCCAGTCTGACTGTTCCCCCGGTGATGGGCTTCATAGCTGTATCGTTACCATGGCTACAATGTGGCCTAGTATTAAATATGGAATCTAAAATGGGAAAAATATGAAAATAACACAAATATCAAATAAAGGTAAAATTACTGACAAATTAAATTCTCTATTACAAGATTTTTCTATTAGACTTAGTAACCATTTAAAGCTCAAAGTATGTTTTTAATGTAACATTCAAAAGGCATATGTTACATAAATCACACTCTCCTGCCCCTCCCCTCAAATCCCTCCTCTCAATTCAATTCAGTTTTATTTAAATAGTGCCAAATCATAACAGAGGTTATCTCAGGGCACTTTTCTTATAGAGCAGGTCCGGACCATACTCTTTATAATATTATTTACAGAGACCCAACAGTTCCCACCATGAGCAAGCACTTGGCGACAGTAGCAAAGAAAAACTCCCTTTTAAAGGGCAGAAACCTCACCCAGAACCAGGCTCTGGTCCCAGAGTGGTTAGGCTCTGCTCTAACCAAACGCAAAAAATATCAGAATAAAATGAAATCATTTTTAATGCCAGTGAAACTTTTTTCAGTGCTAATACAACTTTTTCCAGTACAAATGTTTCAAGGCCCAAGTTTCCTTTTTCAGTTAAGGTTTTGTTTTCAATGCCAAAATTTATTTTTATTTCCAAATTGTAAAATCACCGTCCTGCCTCCATAAGAGCAACACTAGCCGCACGCTGTCGCGGCTGAGGGACAATATTCTCAGGCCCCCACTGACAGAGAGGCTGCAGCTGTCCCGTGTGTGCCTGATTTTGAAAATATTCTGTATGTAATTTTGTAGTTCCATTAAAAGAATTTAAGCCCTGGCCGGTCTGGCAGGTGTGATGTGGACGACCAGATGGCAAAAGTCCACCTATTCTTTACAATACATGCTGTTACCTATCTTTGATTAAAGGCATCACAGTTAAGACATAGTTGAAATGTATAAACTCTGTGGTTCATGAGGTAGAGTTTATCTGATTGTTGTATCAGCAGAAGAAGGCAGGGTGGAATATCTCTATTCTTGTTGAACTGGATGACTTGTCGGGGCACGTCTCTGGTCATTTAAAATGTTAGAATTTTATACTGCGAATGCAGGTATAAACCATCTATGAAGAGATACAATAATTGATTGACTAAATGATTAATCAGTTGATTGATCAATTGAAGTATACATAGTAGAGATAGAAGTATTAAGCTTTCATATGAGATGGTAATATAAAGAGGTGAGACAAATTGTTGAACAGAATGTGTCTGTTTATTGATTTATTTGAAATCAAATCAGAACTGTCAATATATTTTCCTGCAGTGATGTCATCGAGGCTGTACATCCTGGTGCATGTGACATCATTAGTGGGGATGTGACATCATCATGGCAGTTGTATGAGCACATGGCAGGGATCTTCACAGGCGCTTTCCACAAACAAAAGATTGCTTTGGGTTGCAGCTCAAGTCGTTGGGAGCACCTAGAGTTTAAAAGTTAACAAACAAAAAACGATATACATACAAAGAAAGATTATTTTAATTATTGATTAATCTTCTCGATTGATTGATTCATCATTTGGTTTATGCAATGTCAGAAGTTGTCACAATTTTCTAAAGCCCAAGTTGAGATATTCATCTGCTTGTTTTATCCTACAAACCCAAAGATATTCAGTTTAACTTCAAAGAATACGATGAATTCTAGCAAATACTCATGATTTGTTTTACTTAAATATCTAATCGCTTACTATAATTGTTGATTCAGTCAATCGACTAATTGATTACTTAACTAATAGTTTCAGGTCTACAAACAACAAACTCTAATACTCTACAGGCCTCTGCTACAAATGTTTGACAAGTGTTTGCTTTTTTCAATCAAATGTACAAATAACAAAACACAATTCATATTCTAGATTATATCAGGGGATGAGTTACAAAAGATGACTTTTCTTCTCTTGAATGTTGAGAATTTCCACAGAAAAATCACATGCAGGAGAGAAACAGATAATCAGTGCGTACCGAGGTAGTTCATCTCCATGCAGTGCTCTCTTTTGCCACCGTTGCTGGGCTCCCCCCGACGCCACAGCTTGAAGTCAAACTTGGTCCCATCCGTCCACATCCACACACCCTCCTGAAAGAAAGTTTTGAGGGTCAATTCAATCCAATCACAAAAATGATATTTTACCCTTAGTGACTTCTAACCATGCTGATAGTGAAGAGATATACACAGCTGAGACGTCAGCCACCACTCCAACACAATGAGGCTGAATAGAATTTAGTTTGATACTAAAAAATGAAATGGATGTCCTGGTTTGTCGAAATAACCCAGAGACTGGGTGACCTGGTGGTTTAGCGGTATAACACATTACCAGGTAAATGGCCTCCAGTCAGGGAACCTTTGTTATACATGATCCATCCAAAATCCAAATCACACCTGCCAGACTCTCAACAATGTGACCACCAAATTAAAAACAGAACATATTCAGTAGAGTTCTGCAGGAATGAGCCCTAAAACCAGGAAATGAGTTGGCATTTTTGCACTTCCGGTTCATTTGTCTCGAAGTCAGTGGGGTTTCTTGAATGGGTTTTTGGACAGATTCCTGAAATAAGGTCTGTGGTTAACACAACCTTTAGTGATTTTCACGTTTTGTTCTACGACATAAAATGCGTAAATACCCCACTCCTGAATTTTGAAGCTTTTAAGTTTCTCATGAAAGGCGGCTAAATGAGATTACGGACGTTGTTGGGGACGTTAAATGTCATCATGCCAAATGTGGAAACTCATCTACTCACTAGACTGCTCTTACAGCCTCGTTGTGTTTATACTCGCGCTTGGACATGCAACCGTAGCCTAACGTTAGCTTTCTATTTCTGGCGACTGCATTTCCGCTTCAAAAATCATGTGTTCATTGTGAAGATTATCATGCTGAACAACACGTAAGTAAGAGTAAGTGTCATTAACATTTGTTTGCCACAGATCTTATTTTCAGCAATAATCCATAAATGAGTTGGCCTACAAAAATCCGTCATCCCTGCAGCACTCCATATCAGGCACACAGGGGATAGTTGCATCGTGTCATGTTTATTGTTAAATCGCTCACCTTTGCTGTGTCATGGCCTCCAACCCAAGTTCGTCTATGTTCGTTAGTCGCTGTGTGGATTGTCTTTTTGAGGAAGTCGTACACCTTTTTGTTGGGGATCGAGGCCAGATTCCCACCGAGGGCAATGCAGGCACTCTAATGAGGAAGACAACGTGTGAAATGAATAAAAAAAAAAAAAGAAAATCATTGAGAGATGAAATACGTTAAATGAGGACATAGAAGAATTAAAGCAAATGTCATGAATATAGTTTGGCAGTTAGAACTCATATCGTTCCATAAAGTACCTCTGCATCAGCCCAGTCCTTTTGAACGTGGTTGTACATGTAACAGTGATCGTCAAACTGAGTCCAACCAGAAGGGCAGGTCTTACAGGTGTCACAGCAATGGTCTGTAGATGATTACAATGACAATCAATGCATAAGTGTGACAGGAGGAAAATTAGAGTCATGTTCCTCTTTTGAAATTGACTTAAAGAATGGGTTCAGGTTTATTCAAGTCTCATGTCATAGGTACATTGAGAGTTAATTATCTCTGTATTCATTGCTGTCATCCATACTGATAACCTGATAGAGTGACTACACTAAAAGAAACATCCACAATCCTCATTCTGCAGAAACAAAAACGTTTCTTAAAAATTTGAAAACTTATAAATAACTTGAACAGCAGTCACAAAGTCCCAGCTACTGTATTATGACCCTTCACCCCCCAGACTCGGACAAGTACCAACCTGAATCAGGACGCGCCTGTGAACATAAAGAAAACATCATTAGCACTGAACTCAACTCAAACTTGATCTTTATTGAGTATTTTATTGTGTATTTAGTCACTACCTTATATATCACCAGTAGTTATTTTGAAGAAAAAACTTGGAAATAATGTTGAAAACATGATGTTGGGCTCCAAGACATGGTACTAGTGTTTGAAGTTTAGGTGTTATGACACCAATGATCTTTTAAAAATAAATATTTTAGTGTGCGTGTTACTTACATTTGCTCCAATCCATAGTCCACTGGTCAAACAGAGTACCGCAATGAAATGAAGAGCTGATGCCATCTGTGTAAAGACTCAGTTATTAATGAAGTAATGCACCATAGATAAGCATGTGCATTCTTTAAATGTGAACTTGGATTATAAAGTTAAAATGACTGTTGTGGATGAATGAAACAAAGACAGTTAGCAGGTTTCACAGAAACGAGGCCTTGTAAAGAACTATATATGAAAAGGGGATTTCCCTTGAAGTGAACACTAAATGTAATAATGAACAGATGAAAAATAATTTCTATAGATTTGAATCAACACAGCTGATGCTATGATGAAAGGTAGGAATGAGAGTCGCACCTTGTTGTGATGATCAGATGAGGTTCCACTTGCAGCAGTAGCAGGTAGCAGGGTGTCTTTGAGAGGGAAACCCAGTGTTTATATACCTTCAACTCACACACCTGCAATGCGTCTTTCTCTGATCTCAAGACATTGTTTGATTATTGTAAATAATAATGAGTACTCTATTAGCTCAGACTGGAGGAAAGACCAATATACTCTTCAAACAATGTTGAAAAAATATAGATAAACTGCCTTTGTAGGCAGAAATTCAGATTAGAGTTGTAATTCAAGGTTGACACTTGGCAACGCTGGTCTGTCGGCCAGTCGGAGTGGGTCACCTGAGCTTTTGTTCAGTTAAGTTGAGTGGACTGCTGTGTCCTTTCAAAACGTCAAATTACACTACGCATGAATGAGGCTCATGATGTCATCTTTTGCACATTTTTCATATAAGTGTTCATCATTAGAACATGTAAGCTCAAATGACCAGAGCACCAAAACCTTCTATAAGATTCCCATATTTCCCCATGTGTATTTAAAGAATATTAGACCTAAGCTGCATGGTTTCTGAAGGGTGTCTTTTGCAGAGGCTTTGAAATTGGAAGAAAACAAGCAGCTCCATGGTAGATTTTCTTCAGATCAAACTACAAATGGCTATCCCCACCCCATGTTTCCATCTGATTCATATTCAACAGGTATTTGCTGTCATATACTCACAACAAACCTTTTGCCCTCATTTGTAATGACTCTTAAACGCAATTTCCAAAACCAGTAGGCCAATTTAGACACTGCAGATGACATAAAACATAAACAAAATGCTAAAATGTTCACCCCTTATATGACGCTGCATATTTGGTTTACTGGGGTTTCACTGGTTTTTCAGTGAGTGAACATCACTTCCCAAGCCTTCACCTCCTTGACTCTGCTGGTCTTAGTGGGCCTACACTCTGAAACAAGTCATGTGGTTTATCAGGTATGAAAATGCAACATACTGAATCAACACAGATTTACACCTCTCATGTGTATAGGTACTTAAGAGTATTACATACAGCACCTAAGATTAATTCTTTTTATTTTAATGCATCTTTATTCTAATTAATTAGTTTAAGTAAGATGATTCTGTTTCTGAGGTTCCTGTGTTTGAAGTTAAGTCGGTATCGCCTGAGGGCAGAAGGTGATGAATTGTTTTTCTAATACTTTGAATTTTATCTTTAAAGAAGCTCATGAAGTCATTACTGCTGAGGGTTATAGGAATACATGGCTCAACAGAGCAGTGACTCTCTGTCAGCCTGGCTACGGTGCTGAAGAAACCTGGGGTTCTTATTTTCCTCTGTTAATGATGAGCAATAGGACGCTCTGGCATTACGGAGGGCCTTCCTTTATGCTTTAAGACTATCTTGCCAGGCTAAACGTGATTCTTCCAATTGGTGGAGCGCCATTTCCTTTCAAGTTTTTGCGATGTTTGCTTTAATTTGCTGAGGACACTCTTGGTCACCATTTTTGGACAAAACTTCATAATTTTTGGTGTCTCATATTTTGATGTTACTGTTTTTAAACTTGCTTTAACCCCTGATCCAGAAACAACTTACTTGGGAACCCCACAGTTTTAGAGACCTTAGGCCACAGTGCGCACACAGCCTTAGGATAACACATAAGAAGAAGAAAAAGTAAAATTTTTGCAAATGCAGTGATCAAAGATAGTCTTACACTACTGTTGCCACCTTATGCAACTTAAGCCAGGATATACTGTATAACAACGTCCACTCTTCTGGGAAGGCTTTCTACAAGATTTTGGAGCGTGTCTGTGGGAATTTTTGCCCATTCATCCAGAAGAGCATTTGTGAGCTCAGACACTGATGTTGGATGAGAGGGCCTGGCTCGCAATCTCCGTTCTAGTTCATCCCAAAGGTGTTCAGTGAGGTTGAGGTCAGGGCTCTGTGTGGGCCAGCCAAGTTCTTCCACACCAAACTCATCCAACCATGCCTTTATGGACCTTGCTTTGTGCACTGGGTCACAGTCATGCTGGAACAGAAAAGGGCCTTCCCCCAACTGTTTCCACAGAGTTGGAAGCATAGAATTGTCCAAAATGACTTGGTAAGATGAAGCATTAAGATTTCCCTTCACTGGAACTAAGGGGCCGAGGCCAACCCCAGAAAAACAACCCCATAGCATCATCCCTCCTCCACCAAACTTTACAGTTGGCATAATGCAGTCAGGCAGGTAACGTTCTCCTGGCATTCGCCAAACCCAGACTCGTCCATCAGACTGCCAGATAGAGAAGCGTGATTCGTCACTCCACAGAACTCGTTTCCACTGCTCCAGTGGCGGCGTGCTTTACACCACTCCATCTGACGCTTGGCATTGTGCTCGGTGATGTAAGGCTTGCGTGCAGCTGCTCGGCCATGGAAACCCATGCCGTGAAGCTCCCGGCACACAGTTTTGGTGCTGATATTAATGCCAGAGCTGGTTTGGAACTCTGCAGTTGTTGAGTCAGCAGAGCTTTGGCGACTTTTACCACTATGCGCGTCAGCGCGTAACATTACATGGTCTGCCACTTCGTGGCTGAGCTGCTGTGGTTCCTAAACGTTTCCACTTTGCAATAATACCACTTCCAGTTGATCGTGGAATATCTAGGAGAGAAGAAATTTCACGAACTGACTTGTTGCAACGGTGGCATCCTATTGCAGTACCACGTTCGAATTCAGTGAACTCTTTAGAACGACCCATTCTTTCACAAATGTTTGTAAAGGCAGACTGCATGGCTAGGTGCTTGATTTTATACCTGTGGCAATGGGACTGAATGAAACACCTGAATTCAATGATTAAGAGGAGTGGCCCAATACTTTTGTCTGTGTCTGTCAAGTGTGATCATGGCCCGGGAGAAGTGAGCAGGGACTGGAGACGGGCTGAGGGGAAATGAAGATCACACTGTGACACTTGATGGATGATACATGTACCCGAGAATTCAGAAGGTGTGCCACAGCCAATTTATTAGCAGGAGATTATCAATCCAGACCAGCTACTGAACGCTTGGAGAAATGAGTCAAAGGACACAGTAACTTCAATAACAATAACTTAAATCATTGTCTGAATAGAATCATAATTACATTTGAAAGCTAATCACATTTTATGAGCACAGTGTTGTTTTATATGCATCAATGTGGGCAGTTGTTTTTGTAATTTTCTTAATGGCTGAACCTCTTTTCCTCCTTTACTTCTCTTAATTTTCTCTATCATATTTTATAAACGCTTTATGTTTCGTATGCAAAAATCTTAATTTGTAAAGTAACTCGTAACTAAAGCCGTTTAAAATAATTGTAGTGAAGTAAAAGGTACAATATTTCCCTCTGAAATGTGGAGTAGAAGTAGAAAGTGGCACGAAAAGAAAAGACTCAAGAAAAGTACAAGTATCTCAGATTCATACTTAAATACAATACTTAAATAATCATCATGTGTCTCTGTGGAATGATGCTTTTGTTGAACCTGTTCGTGCGGTTTGTTAGACTTCCTCGTCTGTGACATTTACTGTACGTTTGCATTTGTTGTGCTTCCAGGTGAGGAGATAGTGTCTCTGGTGACCTGCAGCTACCTCTTGGCTGTCTCAAAGCCAGCAGCAAACAGTAGCACATTCTTTTTGTTTTAATTTAAAAGCACGTTTTATTTAATTTCAGTTTAAGTGTACTGTACTTCAAATGTATTTACTTTCAAATTCCTCAGTTGCTGAAGGGGCTGCATAACTTTAGCTGAAGTTGCATTGTTCAAAATACCTGCATTCAGTGAAGTTGGACGATGTAGACAATACAAACAGACTGAACAGACGGAAAACTTTATCTCATTAGATAAAATCGATGTTGACAAAGTTTTCCTTTGGGGACATAATTTGCAGTTGAAAAATCACAAGGTATTGCAATACTCAGCATATCGCAATACTATGGTATCGTGCCTTAAGTATTAAGATAATATCATATGGTGGGACCTCTGGTGATTCCCACCCCTACTCTCCTGTGTTGTGGAACAGATAGTGATTCCATGCAGTAGTGTTGTTTTCAGTAGTCCACAATAGAAACTATTGACAGCTTTGGCACAAGAAACTTGCTCTTTGGAACTGTCTGCATACTGCAGGTGATCTGTGCAGTGGTGGAATGTACTTTTACTCAAGTACTCATGTACAAATATAGTACAAACTTGGGGTACTTGTATTTTCTTGTCATGCCACTTTCTACTTCTACTCCACTACATCTCAGAGGGAACTATTGTAGATTTCACTTCAGTTCATTTATCTAACAGCTTTAGCAACTAGGCACCACAAATGTGGTGAGGATGTACAGTAGCTATCAGAGCATGTGAGCAGAGTTGGAACAGGGAGCAGAGCACCATTAATTGAACCTGAGCGAGGCGCAAGAAATATATATATATATATATAGTATTGCATGCAGTATCTGCGATGAATTCCTTTTTATTTTCATCACAGATTTTGTACATACACAGGTATGTTACCTTCTATTACAGCAATTAAATGTTCAGTACTGAGAAACATGTAAACCGGACCCCGGGTGGATTCTGTGAATACTGCTGGGAGACTTGCTGACATCTCCCTTGAACAAACCTCTAATGAGTGTTTAATTAAGATGATTCTGTTTAATTTCAAACATCCTATTTGAAAATGGGGAGAGGATCACCATGAGTAAATAGGCCAGCAGCAGCATTGTACTTAACATCATTATATGACTTTCTGTTTTATACTAAATGGCCAAAGAACACGGACACCCCGGTCCACATATGTACTCTAGGTTTGGACTAGACCCTTGATTGCCAACTCTGGGAAGTACACCAGAGCATTAGTGAGGTCCAACTGATGTTGGATGAAGGTCTGGCTCACAGTCGGTGTTCCAGTTCATCCCAAAGGCGTCGGATGGGGTTGAGGTCAGCGCTCTGTGCAGTCCGGTCAAGTTCCTTCACACTAAACTCTGAAACCCATTTCTTTATGGACCTGGCATTGTGCACAGGAGCATTATCATGTTGAACCATGAAAAGGCCAAACACAAACTGATGACACAAAGTTGGAACATTATCTAAAATATATTTTTATGCTGCAGCATTGAGACTTCTCACATTTGGAAATCAAGGGTCTTGTCCAAACCTAGAGTACATATGTGGACCGGGGTGTCCGTGTTCTTTGGACATTTAGTATAAAACAGAAAGTCATGTAATGATGTTAAGTACAATGCTGCTGCTGGCCTATTTACTCATTATGATCCTCTCCCCATTTTCAAACATGACGTTTCAAATTAAACAGAATCATCTTAATTAAACACTCGTTAGAGGTTTGTTCAAGGGAGATGTCAGCAAGTCTCCCAGCAGTATTCACAGAATCCACCCGGGGTCCGGTTTGCATGTTTCTCAGTACTGAACATTTAATTGCTGTAATAGAAGGTAACATACCTGTGTATGTACAAAATCTGTCATTAAAATAAAAAGGAATTCATCGTAGTTACTGCATGCAATACTATTAAGTATATATATCCATCAGGTGTATAACTGATTGTTTCTGTGTGTTGTATTTTTATACCTGATAAACCACGTCTTGTTTCAGAGTGTAGGCCCCCTAAGACCAGCAAGTAGTCAAGGAGGTGATGGGGAGTGATGTTCACTCAGTGAAAAACCAGTGAAGACCAGTAAACCAAATATGCAGCATCATATAAACGGATGGGATGAACACAGCATTTTGTTTATGTTGTATATGTAAATACAGACACAAAACTGTCGCAAGTGGGCGGCAGTGAAATGCTGACTATCACAGATGGGACTTGCTCTGTGCACACTATCCAAAGATTATGGCCAACATCAATAGAGAAAATGAACAAATATCACAACTAGAAGAATACACTCAGTAGAGTACAGATCTCCGCCAGGTATATACATGAAGGTATTATGTGTGCTGTTACAATCGCCCCGTATGTGGGGGCAGATGTAACATTTGACTGTTGTTTCAATCCATATTGTGACTCTAGCATTGCTTGTAAAAACATTTGACGACTGGTAAAATACCAAATAGTTTGAATTTGATATTAAATGTACTTAAGGATCAAACATAAAAGTACATTTGAAGGTTTTGTAAACCTACCGGATGCTCAACAATATTCATTTCAATTAACTTGAACCTCATCAGACTCCTCACTCTCTACCGCAAACACCCTGTGCTTTGCACGGTCCATGAAGTCTGGCCTCCTGCTCCTGCACCCGTAAATGACACCAACATGTGGTAGAGACCCTCAGGATTTTTTGTAAAACACATGACTATTATGGTACAAATACTTACTCACCAGTGCGGCAGATAACTTTCCGGACCCTGACTGTTAGCGAGCCCCTGCCTCCCGATACCAGCCAGCTCTATTAGTTTACTTAATCTTCCGATATCACCAAATAGCATAGCTATTTGAGACATTTTGATCATTTTAATTTTGTAATTTAACATTTAAAAAATGCATATACACATACTCTATAGTGTATTACTTCTTTACACAGATGGCATCAGCTTTTCATTTCATTGCGGTCCTCTGTTTGACCAGTGGACTGTGGATTGGAGTAAATGTAAGTAATAAAATATCTATTCTAAAAAGATCTTTGTGTTATAACACCTAATTTTAAACACTAGTACCATGTCCCGGAGCCCAACATCATGTTTCCAACATTATTTCTAAGTCCTTCACAATAACTACCAGTGCAATATAAGGTAGTGAATAAATAAACAATAAAGATCAAGTTCGAGTTGAGTTCAGTGCTAATGATGTTTTCTTTATGTTCACAGGCGTGTCCTGATTCAGGTTGGTACTTCTCAAAGTCTGGGAGGTGAAGGGTCATAATACAGTAGCTGGTACATTGTGACTGATGTTGAAGTTATTTTGATGTTTTCAACTATATTTTATTATAAGATTGCTGCTCTTCTGCTGTAACAGGACAGCTTTGTTGATTTATATTATGCATAGAGTTCCATTGGCTTTAGGTACTTATTCAGTTAAAGGATACTGAAACAGGTTTTGGTTGCTGTAATCATTCCTCTTGTTCACAGCGGCCATTAAAAGAAAAGGGTCATCTGAAGCTAAAATGAGGCTTCAGCAGTCTGAGTTTCACAAATCAAGTGGATGTCTTCCAAAGTTAGACTTTTTCACTTAACACTGAAAGACATCCATTTGATTTGTCAAACTCAGACTGATAAAGCACTGTGGATGTTTCTTATAGTGTAGTCACTCCATCAGGGTATCAGTATGGATGACAGCAATGAATACAGAAATCAATAACTCTCAAAGTACATATGACATGAGACTTGCATAAACCTGAACCCATTCTTTAAGTCAATTTCAAAAGAGAAATATGACTCTAATTTTCCTCCTGTCACACTTATGTGTTGCCAGCCAGATTAATCAATCTGTCTTATTGTCCTTCTAATCATCTACAGACCTTTGCTGTGACACCTGTAGGACCTGCCCTTCTGGTTGGACTCAGTTTGACGATCACTGTTACATGTACAATCACGTTCAAAAGGACTGGGCTGATGCAGAGGTACTTTATGGAACAATATGAGTTCTAACTGCCTAACTGTATTCATGACATTTGCTTTAAACTAGTTTGTTCTTATAAGAATCATTCAGTGGAAGAAGCCGTAAACCAAACTCTCACTTCTATGTCCTCATTTAACGTATTCCATCTCTCAATGATTTTTTGTTTCTTTTTTCCGTTTCACACGTTGTCTTCCTCATTAGATTGCCTGCATTGCCCTCGGCAGGAATCTGGCCTCGATCCCCAACAAAGACGTGTACGACTTCCTCAAAAAGACAATCCACACAGCGACTAACGAAAATAGACGAGCTTGGGTTGGAGGCCATGACACAGCAAAGGTGAGCGATTTAACAATAAACATGACACGATGCAACTATCCCCTGCGTGCCTGATATTGTATATATTCTGTTCTTAATTTGGTGGTCACATTGTTGAGAGTCTGACAGGTGTGATTTGGATTATGTGAAGCCTAAAATCAACCTACTCTTTACATACTGTAACCAATCATTATCTACAGACCTCTCTGTCAATAATTTTTTTAATGTTGATTGTGTTTTTATTCATTTCATACCACACAGTGGAGAGGTGACGGGATATGAGGGGGATCACAAATAAAAAAGGTCACTGACCTTTGGCCAATTACATGGTAACGTGTAACTGCTACACCACCAGGTTACCCAGTCTGTGCGTTATTTTGACAAACCAAGACATCCATTTCATTTTCTAGTGTATATATCTTCACTTGAATTGACCCTTAAAACTTTCTTTCAGGAGGGTGTGTGGATGTGGACGGATGGGACCAAGTTTGACTTCAAGCTGTGGGGTCCCGGGGAGCCCAGCAACGGTGGCAAAGTAGACAACTGCATGGAGATGAACTACATCGGTACGCACTGATTATCTGTTGCTCTCTTGCATGTCATTTTTCTTTAGCAGCAATGTGGACATTCTCAATATTCAAGAAAGGAAAAGTTATCTTCTGTAACTGATCACCTGATATATATATATAATCTGGAATATGAATGTTTGTTATTTATACATTTTATTAAAAGACACTTGTCAAACATTTGAAGCAGAGGCTTCGAGAGTATTACAGTTTGTTTGTAGACCTGAAACTATTAGTTAAGTAATCAGTCAATTGACTAAATCAAGAGAAACAATTTGCAACAATTTTGATAAGTGATTGATTCTTTCAGACATTTTTAAGCAAGCCCCTTAAAAGAAATATATTTACTAAAAATATTTACTTTGATAGTAAACTGTTTGTTGGCTAAAACAAGCTGATGAATATGTCAACTTGGGCTTCAGGAAATTGTGACAACTTCTGATATTGTATAAACCAAATGATGAATCAATCAATTGAGAAAATAATTATAAGATTTATCAATAATTTAAATAATTTACTGCTGCCTTAATTGTTTGTTAACCTTTAAACTCTAGGTGCTCCCAATGATGACAGATGCACCCATAAGAAATTTTTTGTTTGTGGCAAGCACGTGTGAAGATCCCCGCCATATGCTGATACATCTGCCATAATGATGTCACATGCACCAGGACGTACAGCCTCGATGACATCACTGCTGGACAATATATTGACAGTTCTGATTTGATTTCAAATGAATCAATAAACAGATGAATCCTGTTCAACAATCTGTCTCACCTCTTTATATTACTATCTTATGCTAAAGCTTAACATTTCTATATGTACATTTTGAAAAACATTCAGTCAACAAATTGATCAATCAACTGATTAATCATTTAGTTTATTTTATCTCTTCATTTATAGTTTATATCTACACATATAAATTTACAGTATAAATTACCATAGACATAAGCTGCTTTACAATTATTTAACAGCCCGGACAAGTCATCCAGTTCAACAAGGATAGAGATATTTCCCTCTGCCTGCATCTGCTGATACAAGTGTCAAATAAACTCTACGTCATTAACGTGCATGGTGTGATAAGCATACCAGAACACAAAAGTATTTTCAGGTACTCCTCTTATACATTTTTATCCGTTTTTGGTTTTTTTACCATCAAAAGCCTGAGAGATCAGGAGAGGTTCATTCCCCAGTGAGATTTCTGTAAGGAGTTTTTAACGCTGACCCTGCAAACTGACAGGTATAGTACCCCCAACCAGTGTCCTACTCTTCCAGATAAGTTTATTTTCATTATATTGTTGTTGTTTTTTTTATTGTATTGTTGTATTTTATTTTATTTTTAAGCACAAAAGGTGCAATAAAAATAATGTTTGAATTTATTTGATTTGATTTGGACACTTCATTCTTGCTTTGCTGTCCTGTGCCAATAACAACCATTGAAAGCTGAACGGAAATAGTCTTTTTACTTAATGCTTGGTGGACTTTGATAGTGCTAGTTATTAAATTGCTGAGATTTGTTCTATTACTTTGCAATTTAATTAATGTTTTCTGGGTTTTGATTGGACAGAGAAGACTGTTATCCCGTAATTAAGTGAGTAGCTATTTAATGAATTTGTACAAAATATCTATTCTAAAATACACCATTGAAAACTACAAACCCATGGCAGGGAATTTGTATAAAATCCGGCAGGGTAAATATGAAATTAAATTCAGAGTGACTATTTATTTTGGAGAGAATCTGCATGGAAAGACTACATGAGATATTATCTCCAGAAGTTGTGTCAAGGTGTTCAAATTTGCAAGTTTTTAATTAAACTTTGGTTAAGGGCCAGAATGGCACAGATACTGTATACAAATCTTTTCTTTCCTATCATAGTCGCCTTTCATGTGTTTGCCTCTAAGGTTTTTGCTCAAATCAATCATGACCAATTGTAATAAAATGTATTTATAGTACCAAATTATTGTCTCAGAATTCCTTTGTATCAGTATGCTCATCAGATGCTGTTAAAAGTGAGGTTAAGCTTTATCTCACTCTTTTCATAGCAGCAAAGACTGGCAGGGTGGGATGTTCTCTCCACTCTTGCTTCTGACTTTTCTTGGCAGTTAAAATCTTGTTAATGAGGTTGTGTTTATGGTAATTAATCAATTATATATCCAGATGTGTTTATGTTCATAAATATGGGGCTGATTTTGAATTCAAGAGTAAGGTAATAATATGTCTTTCCTCATATGGTGCAACATGGTCCTGACATTCCATGTTGCAATGTCGTCTAGGTGTCAGAAGATCAGCATGGTTGTGTGTAATTTTCACACATGTTGAACTGATTTTATGCAGATTTTACAAGTGGAGTGTTTGATCAAGCCATTTTTATTGCAACCATGTGTACTGTAAGCAGTGCACAGTATGTATGTGTATTTCTGGTGTGTGATTTTATTATTTGATGTATGTCACAGCTGTATGTGTTTCCCTGTATTTGTCCCTGTTTCCTCTTCTGCCTTGCTCTGCCCAGGTGTTCATCGTGATTGCCAAATGAGGTGCACCTGGCCTGGCCCGGGTGTGCTTAAAAGATCCTTAACCAGCATCAGAAGAGAGAGGCTCCTGGTGTAGGACTGCTAAGCTTGTTGCCTCTCAGTCTGGGATTTTTGTGTAGATTCTGTGTTTTGACTTTGTGCCTTTTATAGTTGTCTTGATTTAGTGTTTTGGTTGTGCATGTCTTTATGTAATAAATCCCATGGTAGTTTTAAAGGTGTCTCACTGTGATTGTGATTGGGTCAATGGTAAAGTTGTTGTTAGTCCCCTAGTGCTGCCAAAGGGTGGCACGTAACAACATATCTCTTTATATGAAAGTACAATCTGAGGTGAATTCAATTGATTGATTTAAAGTGTTTGAAAACTGTTTTATAGAAATATTGAGCTTTGGTGCATTAGGTGGTAGTATAAACAGGTGAAACAGATTGCAGAACGGGATATATTTGTTTACTGAATCAACTGAAACTGAATCAGAACTGTCAATAGGTCTTCCAACAGCGATGTCATCGAGACTTTACATCCTGGTAGAAGTGACATCAGTGGGGATGTGATATCCTCATGGCAGATGTGTCAGCACATGTGGGGATCTTCACAGGTGCTTGCCACAAACAAAAGATCTCTTCTCATGACAATTGCTATCGTTGACATAATCTTTTCCTGTACACAGATATAAAAAAAGAAACAATTATAGCATGTTCGAGGCCTCTGCTACAAAGTTTTCACATTGAAATTGTAAAGTAAAACTTTCTTTATATAGCACTGGGTTATAAAATGAAAATTAAAGCACATACTAAAAAACAGAGAAACAACCAAAAAGAAAAAAAAAATCCAATGTATAAATAAGACAAAATACAGTTGACGATGTAAGGCTACACATGTTAACAAGGAATCCTCCATGCATGCCAAAGTTAGTTACAGAGTTCCACAAGGTTCTGTGCTTCGATTTATTCTATTCACCTTATATATGTAAACACTCCATAAACTTTCATTGTTATGCAGATGATACCCCTTTATATCCATCGATCAAGCAAGATAATCAAGCTAGCCATGGCAACATGTGGCTGGTGTTTTTGTTCACCTTGTGAGACCGGGAACTACCACAGAAGCAGTTTTGAGAACTTCGCCAGTTGTGTATTTGTCTGTGAAGGTTTGAAGAGGGGTGTGGTCTGAGCAAGGGCACCGGAAGTAGTGGGGTAGGAAGTACAAAAGGGGCCATTTACCATGAGTTCTGGGTACTCATATAATACTATAGTAATGTCTACTGGGTAATCATATGTCAGAACGTCAACATGTTGATGGCTTTGCAGCTGATGTGATCCCATCACAATGGTCTCTAGTTCTATCTATTATCAACAGATCAATTTGTACCTCTAAAGTTAATCTCCATGCAGTTCTCTTTTCCACCACTGTTGTTGGGTTCCCGTTTAGCCCAGCCTTTGAAGTCAAATTTGGAACCATCACTCCACAGCCACACACGCTCCTGAAAGAAAAAGATTTAAATGTCAGCTCACACCAATCATTGTCTTTTATCAAAGATAAATTACAGCATGTACCAGAAAGAATAGGTGGACTTATGCTATCTAGTAGTCCACATCACTCTTGTCAGACTCTCGAGGGATTAATCTCTCTTAATGCAACGACCAAATTACATACAGAATATCAATACTATCCATCTATTGATCAATAATCAATATCAGGAGCACAGGGAATAGCTGCATCAGATCCTGTTTATTACTAAAATGCTCACCTTTGCTGCATCATTGCCTCCAACCCAAGTTACTTTATGTGAGCCAGTCACTCTGTGAATCAACTCTCTGAGGAACTTGTACTCAGCTGTGGTATGGAGGGAAGCCAGATTCCCACCGAGAGAAGTGCAGAAACTCTGATGAAGGAGACAATGTGTGAAGCAGAAGCAGTTTGAATGTCTCACTCATATAAAGACTTACATATGAGGACTTCTACTACTGAGTGATCCTCGTAAGAACAGCAGGTTTACAGCATATACCACAAATACAGTGTGGCAGTTATAACTGATTTTGTTTGAAAATGTACCTCAGCATCAGCCCACTGCTTTTCACTGTGGTGGAACATGTAACAATGGTGGCCAAATGCAGTCCAACCAGGAGGGCAAGTTTCACAGCAATTATCTATAATACAATTGCAAATTATTAGAGGGACAATCATGCAAAAAGCCTCCAAGGACCAAAGTCTGATAATCTTGTCCCCCAGCACAATCTTGACAGTCCAACAAGTAGAAACAGTCAAGCAAGGAGCCTCTATTTGTAACTTTAGTACAGTCACAAAGTGCCAGCTACAGTATTTCACCTCCACCACTCTGAGAAGTACCAACCTGATTGTGTCTCACCATGTGCCTGTGAGGATAAAAAATAGGGATTTCACGGTAAGAAACACAAATGTCAGTTATGTTCCATCATAGAACCGTTTATAATTCCTGAACAACTGCAGCTTGTGCTGGTTTATAAAGGTCAGGCACAACGGACTGATTAACATGCAGACGTGAAGGCACATTGTAGGAAGGCTCAAGTACTTTGTTGTAGTGAATACAGAAGTTAATCATATGGTCAGAGTACAGTCACATATCTGCAGCAATAAACGCTCCTGTAGCATGAGCTATTATTACTTTCACACAGGCCAAATCTGCAGTGAGACGCTGCCTGAACGCTGTGGGGAGAAGCACTCACCTTCCAGTCTGGTTTTGTCTTGTTCCGGTAATCGACACATTCAGGTGGTATCGTCGTAAATGTCATATTTTAAGTGTTTCCACAGACATACCAGACTTCTGTCCACATACAGTTTGACACTAATCGTTTCCTATTCCATTGTAACCAACTGGTAAACCATAATGCTCCCATACAGTGGAACCGAACGTCCTATAGCAAATGGTTCGGGATGAATACACACACCGTCACACCCTGTAAAGATAGCCTCTTTAGTATTGAACTCATCCTGGATTTGCCTTAAGTTTTAACTTTGTTTTGAATTTGAATTAAAAAATAAAAGTGTCTGGTCACTGAGTTTTATTCATCAAAATGTGTTTTGTTCACTTGCTTTTGTTGCAAATATCAATAAAACATTAACACATTAAAATTGTATTAATGCCAGTCATGTTGAAAGTGTGATGTTGGGCCATTTATGTGTTGTACCACCAAATATCTTTAAAAAAATTAATATTTTAGTGTGCTTATTACTTACATTTGCTCTAATCCACAGTCCACTGGTCAAACAGAGGGCCGCAATGAAATGAAGAGCTGATGCCATCTGTGTAAAGACTCACTTATTAATGAAGTCATGCACCATAGATAAGTATGTGCATTGTTTAAATGTGAATTTAAATTACAAAGTTAAAATGACAATTTCAAAAATACTTATTATAGCAGTGCTATTAAATATTAAAGATCAAATAAACAAAAAAGTTAGCAAGTTTAGCAGAAACAAGACCTTGTTCAGAACTATATATGAAAAGGGGATTTCCCTTGAAGTGAAAACTAAATGTAATAATTAACAGATGAAAAATGATTTCTATAGATTTGAATCAACACAGCTGATGCTATGATGAAAGGTAGGAATGAGAGCCGCACCCTGTTGTGATGATCAGATGAGGTTCCACTTGCAGCAGTAGCAGGTAGCAGGGTGTCTTTGAGAGGGAAATCCAGTGTTTATATACCTTCGACTCACACACCTGCAACGTGTCTTTCTCTGACCAAAGGATATTGTTTGTTTATTGTAATGAATAATGAGTAGTCTATTAGGTCACTTATTGTTCTTTAAACAATGTTTGAAGCATAGGTATGTACACAGATATCTGCTACAGCATTTACTTTAGAAACTCAAACATGAGTCTGGAGTGATGCTACCCTGTGGGGTGTTTGCGATTTTAGTTTGTTTAAACAGTCAGGTGCAATCTACTAATACTTTAAAATAGGGACTTTCAGGAAATAAAGCACATCATCATCATCAACATCATTGAGCTGTATATGTTTTGCACCCTGGTCAATGTGCATACCTCTTAATACCTCTAAATAACTACCCACATTAACAAGCCATTCAACACATCAAAATTCACATGTGGTGTGGTGTCACCACGCATAGCTGCCTTGAAAAATATTAAATAATTATGTTTTTCTCATGGCCCTGCCTCACTTTCAGCACTTCTGAAGGCCACTGCACAAAACTCCCTTTAGAAATCCTACAATGTGTTCCTCCCTTCCTACAATCCTGCAACTGCCATAGAGAAACAAGCACTGCCATACACTTGTCATGTGTCAGGTGTGTTTGATATCATCACACATAGTATGTAATCAGCTTATCAGGTCTTCATCTGAACTGGCTCTGTGCTTTATGAATCAAACTGTCAGTTTTAGTCATAACCAAACACTTGTCATACACAACACTGAAAAACGTGAAACAGACCCACACTGCTGTAATATAGCTGAGACAAGTTAGTTGCCTTTGAGCAAACCCTTAATAGTGTTTAATCAGAATGATCCTGTTTATATCGTTTAAAGCATAATCACAAGGAACAGAGTTGGAAAAACTTAGCTTCCCAGTTGTAATACCAAGTGTGAGTTATGAGCAATTTTTGACAGCAATGATATCTCCCACTTGGTGGAAAGAAATACAGCAAGAGTCACCAATCCATTGACAAAATGGTTGCAAAGCCTCCACTGACACCTTGAAATAATGCGTGAACACTCACAACTCAGGGAGGTTTTCCTGTTCTTCTCATTATGCCGACATTGTGTGAATGCAGCACAATGCAATTTCAGCACAGAGGCAACACTCAGTCCTCTGACATCCCTCTGATAGTAAGCTACAGAAGCGCCTCTGATGAACTAATACACATAATATACTATATATATCATCAAACGTATTTTGAGTGAATGAGGCTCCATTTATGAACCCTACCAGAGTCGCAGGGACATGGTTGGAGTGGATATCAGGGATATAAAGTGCAGATTTGTGCCACCAGAAACCGTAGTTTTCCTACTAAGTCCCATCTGTGGTTTAGGTTTAAGTTTAGGCACTTTGGTTATGGTTAGAGAAAGACTGTGGTTTCGGTTAAGTGTTAATAAACACGTTGTGTCTGAAGTCGCTGTGGACTTTTTCTGTATTAAACCAGACAGTCATCATTCCCTAAACTCAACCAAGTACTGCCAGTGCCTAAACATAACCTTAAAAAAAGTTTTGTAATGCTGTAGTCACTACAAGTGGATACCTCCTCGTTATTAATTAATGTTAATATAAAATGTAATCCGGTCTGCATTACATTTCATTAAAAAAAACATATTAGCTGTTGCAAATTTGTTGTATATACATGTAATTTGTAGGAGACAGGGTTGCCAGGAGAGAGAGTGTGTGTGTGTGTGTGTGTGTGTGTGTGTGTGTAGTTTGAGTATAAAACATATCAAAAGGTAGATTTTGATTTTGTCACTACAGCTAAAAGTATTTAAACTTGGTGACATCTTATTTGAGCAAACCTCTCAGGTGCTTTATGATGACATTGTTTGACTTGAAACATCTTGGTTGTACAATCACTGCTTCATAGATATATATTTAAATATGTCTATAGAAGCAAACCTGCAGGGCAACAATAATTAGCAGTAGAAAATACAACCATATTATCCATGGTTGCATTTTTATATCATGTGCTCATGTGTGCTGATGTTGAAACGCAGTGTCAGTAATGTTTAAAACTGACCTTCTGATTCTGATTTACTTCCGACTGTGCTAAAATGCAATGTTTCTAAGCTTCAGTTATACAATACGATCTGAAGACCTTTGGCTGAGTACAGACAGCGGCTGCAGAGAGCACACAAACGCACCAACAGCCAAGTTTAAATTTTGGCCATCAAGTTACTCACGGAAATGAGATGCTGCTACCTGAATGTTTTGTACGCTGCTCTTTGCTAATAAGAAAGACAGGTGGACCTTGTGCTGTGTCTCAATTTGGATTCTTCCGTTAGTACACTTTCATGCAGTACACTGAGCACACTATTTACTTACTTGTGTAGGGTTGTGTGTGGACTACAAAGAATAAATATGGACAGAGAGCTGTAGTGAGCAGGTCTGACAAGTTCAAAGTAAAGATGTTCCACTGTACAATCTCGACTGTGCTCAGCCAGTGACCAGTGTTAATATCAATTAGCCTTTCATGCCAAACACAGGTGTAAAACCTTCTGTTTCTGTAAAACCTGTTCAGTGTCTTCAGTACTGAAGCAACTTTTCTGCAGATAAAAGCATGATGATATTCCCCCAAAGTAGAAAGTGCAACAGTCGAGGGGAAAACACTGAAAACAGAAGGAAGTGTTGTGTCTCCTTTTCACTGTCCTTGCAGAGGTAAGCAGAAGAATGAGGAAGGCAGTTATCTGGTGCCGCCCCAAGTTTGAATGGGACTGTCCTCAGAATTTTGTTCAGAGACCAAATGAAAGGAGAAGTGACAGAGAGGAGAGTGTGAAAGAGACAGACAGGCAGAGATCCAATCTGGACAGATGATATTACACTACATACTGGATTAAAATATATCTGACAGTATTCTGGTTGCCTATGTACTGTATATACTTTTTCTCAGACTACTTTAAGGTAGGGGGATTGGGTTTGTTTGTTTAAAGTGAAATGGAGATTCAGTCCTCTGTTGGAACACGCTTAAACAAAAATTCAAGGGACAAATGTAGATGCTTTTCATTTCAGTGACACACCAATGAATTTAAGAACATTTTCTTGTATGCAAGAGCACCAGCCTGCCTCTGAACCAGCAGTTTATCTTGCAGGTCTAAGTTATTTTCTAATGAACTACATTATATGTTTCAGCAAAAACTTTACCTTTACCTATTTCTTTTAGGGCTCTAAACTGCCACATGTAAGATTTCCAGAGCTGCAAGTTTTTGGTGCATT
Source organism: Enoplosus armatus (assembly GCF_043641665.1). Lineage (NCBI taxonomy): Eukaryota > Metazoa > Chordata > Actinopteri > Centrarchiformes > Enoplosidae > Enoplosus > Enoplosus armatus. Next base: position 24,643,618 of record NC_092187.1, on the reverse strand, counting down.
CACTACGTCGTTGTCTAGAATTTTAGGGACCCAATTACTTAAGATTGACAAATGAACAATTCAAGAAGAAAAGCTCACTATTGTAAGAGAGATCTATTCCCCAACTTTAAAAATCTGCTATGTGCATTGCTAATGGCAAGCTGAAGCTAAAGACGATACTTATTAGAAAGCTGATTATGCATTTAACAGTATTCTGGGGTGGATTGAAGGATTCAATCTTTTTTATATTTCATACAAACACAATGTAAGCCTTGTTCCAACACAGATGTTAGCAAGCACAAATTAGCCAGTATTCACTGTTTCTTTAAACACAGGGAATGTCCAGTTGTAAAAAGCGAAAACAGAAATATGTTTTGTATTTGTTTCCTTGTCAGAGAAGGGACATCCCCATGTCTAGTGTTGTGACATTGACATATTCAACACTCCAGGGCCAAAGAAACCTGACAAGGCACCAACGGGTCACAATTTCCACCCGAATAGTACACATAGTACATGACATGAAAATCGAAAATTTAACAAGCTGTATATGCTTAAGACTAGCCTACTGATACGCTACCACTGAGCATGTTAACAAGCACAGATGCAAAACATGCTCTTACAAGAGGTAACAATCTAATAGTGATGTTGATCTTCTCATCTACCTCTCTGCAAGAAAAGACGTGAACTTTCCAAAGTGTCAAGCTATTCTTTTGAGGTGTGTTCGGACTGAATACAAAGAGATTTTTTTTTACCTCACATTACTTGCACGTATTTGGCTAATAGATTGTTTTTGCAGTCAGTATTTATTCCCCCCAAACAGGCAATGGGCGACCACAGATGTTTGCTGGAATCACTAGTTAGCCCATTGCAAAGACTAGAACATTGCAAAGACCCTAACCAATGCTTGATTTTAAAAACATTGAGACAGTTTAACATACCTTAATCTTCTTCAAATTAAGTCTTGATTAAAGCATTGCTCTTGTTCCCTGCTGCCTACTTAAAGCAGCTATAACCGATTATTTTTATAATAACGTGTCAAATGAGAATGTGAAGTCCAGTCCAAAACCCAAACATATTTAATTTACTATCATATACTGTATGAAAAAGGCTGTTTTTAAAAAGCAGCCGCAGCTGATATTTTCTCATAAAAAGGATGTCCGATTTCATTTAGTTACCTTAGTGGCACACTGATTGGCTGAAAGTGTGGCTCATCCTCGTCCCGACACATATCAAATCTAAAAACCAAATCTACCAGTATAAAAACCTGATTCAAGTCCTTCATTAGAAATGTTAGATGGTAAATTTGCTTGTTGGAACAATGAAATTTGATAGAGAACATTGGTGAAGTAGTGGCAAGTACCATCTAAAAACAACTTAAAAAACAAAATCGTGATTAGGTAATTAAGGATTTTGTCTTGTTTTCAATAATACACCCTCCAAATCAGTATGGTTGTCTACTTCCTGTTGCTCTTGTAATCATTGTGAAGAAAAACGGGATAGAAAGTGAGAATGTCACATTGCTGACGATGACATAATAATCTCTGAAATTTCGAAGGGTTTAATATAGTTGTTATAATTCAAAACAAGTGTATTAAAGACTCTTGCAACATTACTTACATTTGTTCCAATCCACAGTCCACTGGTCAAACAGAGGAGCACAATGAAATGAAGACCTGATGCCATCTGTGAAAAGATATGTTAAGAGAAATTAATTTCAGATGTATATACACGTCTTACCCGTGGCAGGAGTTAAATTACTCTAACATATGGAACAAGATTAGTAGAAATATGGCACGTAAAGAACTACACACTAAAAAGAGATTTCCAACACAAAGGAATAAGCTTTTTTGTTTTTATACTAAACTACTGTCAGGCAGGACTGGGTAGCTTCCTTCATTTATCACTGTCAAATAAGTCTAGCACTAAATACAATCATGACTCTTTTCTGTAAAGCTGGTGCTGTGATGAAAGGCCAGAATGAAAATCTTACCTTGTTGTGATGATCAGGTGAGGTTGGCAGGTGGTAGGACGTCTTGGAAAAGGGAAGACAGTCCTTATATACCTTTTCGGGTGCTTTGGTTCTTTAACTTGCGTGTCATCCACTGACCACAGCACAACGTCTAATTTTTGTAGTAAATATTGTTATATTGCGACAGCCTTGAGTAAATGTTCTTGCTTCATATTCTGGTTAATTTATGAACCAGCTCCAGAACACAATACAACAACAAAACCAAGGGTGTTAACTGTAACTGTTACGGTACACTGTAGCTACAGTTACATATAGGGGTGTTCCTGGTCAAATGTAATTTTAATATTGGTATATTATCTTTATATGAAACAAAAACATTAAATACAATTGTCATATGATATTGACGATGTTTTGATGTGTTGACCTGTCTAGGTCATGATTACATACAGCAGCAACACACATGGCTGAAAGCATTGGTAATGTTGCGGCTGGCTCTGCTGTGGAGGAGTTTAGGGGTACCACGGGTAAATTATCAAAGGGCGTGCCAAGATAAGACTGTTCTCCCCGGGATGACTGTGGATGTTACCGAGATCATCAGCCAGCCTCTCCTGACAAGCAGGTCCTGTCATCTCCAAAACCGCAAATTTTCAAGTAGGAATTATTTTGATACGACCACATATTCAAAATGCTAATGGTTACTTTCTGACCTGAAAAGAATCTCACAACAAACTTCAGTGACAACAGATCTAGTAACTAAACTGACCACGACACGAGGCGTGCCAGGATCTGTCTGATTAAACAGCGTGTTGACCGCAGGCAGAGCGGTGAAAGATGTCGTATTTCAGCAAGTTTATGTTCAGCTCAAAAAAGTGTTTGATAAATCTCTCGTACGGTCTCCCTTAATTGCGGATTTTGTTGCATGTATGGATAACAAGCATTGTCGACACAGTCTGCAGTCATTCTCACTGCTGTGTCCTCTGCTGTTCATTGTGTGTGTGTGTGTGTGTGAGTGTGTAATTATAATATATTATAATTATTATAATAATAATGTGTAACTGTAATCCAACTCAGCTTCAAAATTGTTGTTCAAATGAGTGCAAAACCTTAAAGGGCAACATAAAGAGAAAGAGCAGAAAACCTTGAATTTGCTGTGGTTGAATGTGTGCTGTTGCATCTGTAATTACACCAAACAGTGATGTCAAGGTGTACTGAACCCATCCTGAGTAACACTTCCACATCACTGCAGCAAGGTGAGGAAACAAGGTTCTTATCTGGAGTTAAAAAGGTATTCAAAAGGTTTTCAACCTTTTTCTCTGTAGCAGAAAAGAAACATTTCATTGAACATGAGCTTCCTTCTTCCCATTCAGACTCAAGATTTTTAATACTCACAGTTGCACAAGGATCTGGACTGATTCACCTGTCCCTCTCAAAAGACGTAACTTCACCAGGTTCAACTGCAATGGAAATGGAGGAGGGTGATGAAAACTTAAGGCACAGTGACGCAGAGCATCGCGCCTCGTTTCTGTTCACAGAACTATGGCGACAGTGCACACTTTATATTTCTTTGACTGTGTGGAAATGTGATGTTCTCACATGGCAGACTATGAGCAGAGAAACTAAAATGTGAGTCTTGTAGGCCAAAAACCTGAGACTATGCTGTTATAGGTCAGTCCTATTGAAGAAAAGTAAATATTAAAAAAAAACAATTATCTATGGGTAAGAAAAAGCAGTAACAACAAACATGACATAAAATAAAGTACAGACCCCCCACATGTTGAATATTTGGCCTAAACTGGCGAAGACGGTTTGAATCAGAGACACCCCACCCCGGCCCCCCACTCCATACTGACAGCCCTGAAATGTCCCTAAAGACAGAAGTTACCATGAGTAACGTTCCCTTCAAGGCTCGCAGAAAGCCCTCAAAGCAAGAGTGCTTCCTTGTTTTCTCTCTGGCAGCTTAAAGAAAGATGTGGTTGATTACATGGCCAGTCACATTTTTTGTATATGGTAATTTCTGATCGGTATTTATTTTTCTAAATAAGAGCTATTACTTTCCTTCCATTTAAAAGGCTAACTGATACAAATTACTACTTCTTAACACAACAAGAAGCCTCAACAAGACAAATGCTCCAGCAAACCAGCTTGTATCCTCCTCTCTTAAGATAACACAGCAATGCACTGAAAAGTTATGTCCAACACCTGAATTCATCACAGAAAGTTGCCAATAGAGGAACATGTAACATAAATCAGAAAACACGTGCCTTCTTCTGTGATATATAAACTCTGGTAGCAGTTCAGCAGGTCACCATCTCTACTGTAATGCCAGTGTCAGTTATATTTGAGCTAAATGTCTTGTTGTTCAGCAGTACACAACAGAAACGAATCACGAATATTTGCTTTATCACAACTCCCTATGTGGCATAACATTTATGTCAAACCGTAGCCGTAGAAATCTAAAACTACAGAATGAGGTTCCTTTCGCAACAAGAATATAATAGTGAAAGACTCCCTGAACATGACAATGAATGTCCTATGACATCTACCACACAGACAGAAAATCTGGCATAACGTGTCTATCTTATTTAACCAGCACATGCAAAGAAGAATGGGGAAACTAAGACATCAACGCTGACTCAAGAACGTACTGTATTTTCTATTCATTTCCTTACTGTCAAATGTGGGGAGGCCCCATCTTCTCTGACATGCTTTTGACATTTTTTACATTCCAGAGACAAGAGACAATGACAGGGTATATAACACCTGACTGGTCGTTCCTCCATGAAATCTGCTGTCTCCTCGTCTGCTCTGCCTGTCGTCCTACATCTAAAAAGGTAATATTTCAGAGGTTTCCTACCTTCCTGCTAAACTTAATCTACTCTTAATGATCTGCCTATATTCAGTGTTCACTTTACTGGGAAATCATCTAAGTACTGATTTTTTTGGGGAACATAATTACTAGACTTTTAAATTTCAATTTATAAAAATATGATCAATAGATATTCTGATTTTGTGGACAAGTACATTTATGATTCTGGACTTATTTCACCTCTGTCAGAAACTACTACCTCAGTATCTATTCTCTATTTATTCTTAATTTTTCACTTTACTATTGTAAATGTATATATTTTTATTTTTTAGATCTTATATTTGTACAAACTTCTAATTTCTAAATCTATGCTACTTTTCTATTTTTGAATGGGAGCACCTGTAACTTGTGTAATTTCCCCCCAGGGATCAATAAAGTATTTCGGATTCTAATTTCCACAGATGGCATCAGGTTTTCACTGGGCTTTCTTCATCTGTTTGACCAGCAGAGTGCTTATTTCTGGAACTGTAAGTCAAAGTTGTTGTTTTTTCTTGGATTGTGACCAGCTGATAGGTTAAGTCACCTGATACACAGTCATTCACTCTGGTGCCTATTTGACAGTTTGGGAGCAGCTGGTGTGTAAACGTGGATTTGTTTTTTTTAATGCCACACATTTTCCAACGAAAATAATGAACCTTTATGCTTGCTTGTCCCCCCAACCTGGTAAATGGTCTTTACTTATATAGTACTTTTACCGAGCGAGCTGCCATGCAAGGTGCTGGCCTTCATCAGGAGCAACTTAAAGTTCAGTATCTTGCTCAACGACAACTGTTCTACCCTGCTCTACCTCCCATGTTAACCACTGCGCCACCATGCCACCCCAACACACACTAGTTGTCTTAAATTGCTGGTGGTTTTGTCCCTATGTGTAATGTATACTACGCACAAATCAGTGGAACCAGAATCAGTGGAGGTAAATGCTGAAAAGTGCAAATTCCAACCTGATTAAACAATGTGTTGACCATGTTTACAGATGTCAGCCACAGATGGCCCAGACAACCCAGGTTAGTAGCTGTGAACTTGTTTTTAGATTTGTGTGGTTGTTATATGTTTAAATAATTTCGATAGTCACAGCAGACATTTTGACTTGTCATAGTAGAAAAAAAGCACAGGTGTTACTAATAACAATAATGGCTCCGTCCCATTTAGGTGTCCTAGTAGGCCAAGCCAGTGAGCCAGCATGCATAATACCAGGATCCTGAAACTTGCACATCCAAATTGAATGCAGCCATGATGAATCTTATTATTTACACCTGTGCTTTTTCTGCTATAACAAGTGAAAATGTCTGTGATAAAGGTCTATTAATCCATTCAAATCAGCATTACAAATACAGGCTATGCGCTGACATTATTTATTTCCATGTGATAACACCCAGAACACAAACGGGTGTCATGTTTGGCTGTCCACATCATTTGTTTTAGTGTTTTTGCGTAACGTCTTTCTTACATGAAGATTGCGTTGCAGGATCTGGCTGTCCTCCTGGTTGGACTCAGTTTGGCTCTCGCTGTTTCATTTTCCACTTCACGCCAAAGACGTGGACTGATGCAGAGGTAGCTGGTGGAACAAAAGCAATCGTTACTGTAATTCTGATGATCCTCTGAAATATATTACTGCTAAAAGAATCAATGAAATAGTGAAGTCAAATTCAGCTACACTTTAGTCAGCCTGTCTCGTGGCCTGACTTTGGCACAGAGTGAAATATCTCTGCAAATATTTAATGGAAATACATATATACACTAAAATTACCAGGTTTTATGTACACCTAGCTAAAGTTAATGCAGTCTAATATAACAGGTGTACAATAAATCCTCCCTTCATGAAGGTTATAGTTTTAGTTGAAACTGTTAAAGAGGTGTTGATTCAACTGTAGGATCAATTTGGAGGCTGCAGTTTGTGGTGCTGTTGAATTATTATACCAACAGGTGTTTCTATTAATTTGTCCCCATTTATATCAATCAAGGTAAATAACAGAAACACCTCTCTGTGTAATGCAATGTTTCTCCCTCTTGCTCTACTTCTTTCTCCTACTTAAACTCACTTTATATCTTGTTTGCTCACTCTGTCTCCCCCATTAGCACACCTGCATTGCAGCTGGTGGGAATCTGGCCTCGATCCACAATGCTGAGGAAAATGTCTTCCTCAAAAATGTGGTTGAAAGAGTGACTGGCCGAGCTTCACATACCTGGATAGGGGGCTTCGATGCAGTAACGGTGAGATATACACACAAACAGGATCTGACGCAGTCACGCCTTGTGCTCCTAGAACCGATCAGGTGCAACCTGTTGCTACATGGGGAATTAGTACATGCCCTTCAAACTATATCTCCTTAGTAATTTTAATAGTTCAACATTTTGAAAAATACACTTATAAATTTTCTTTCTGAGAGTTGGAGGTGGAGATTGATCCCACTCTTGTGTTTGTGCATACAGAGCTGGAGAAAAGAGACGATCAGTCTAGTTTTCTGATTTGACAAGCACCTGAAGCTCCCTATTCAACACCTTTCAGTGTTTCTCCTTAGATGGAGTCATAGCAGCGGAGGTGAAGCGCCAAGTGGAGGGTTTCTGTGTGTCTGTCGGCTCCAGAAGGGCTCTTGAGGCTGAAGTACATACAGTCTCTTGATCACTACTTTCTTCTTTTGATCAGCCCGTCTTTTAAACTCATCTGAAAATAAAAACATGTGATTTGACAAACAATTACTTTTATGTGTGACCCATATCAGCCATGTATTATCAACTTTGTATTATATTTACTGGGTGTTAGCTATCGGCTAGCTAGCTGTCATTCATTCTTCCAATTATTCAACTGTCCTTTTTTTAAATTAAATTAAAAAAATTTATCGACTTGTATCACCACACCATGTGTTGTATCACCAAACTGTTAATTTACTTAAATGTAATAACATTTTCAATGATAAAATAACTTACATTCATGAGGTTTCTTTAAAGGGAATCCAATCTAAATAATATGTAATGTTAATATTTCTGTGAGGTAATCTGTCAGTTGTCTTTGAGATTGACAGCTTTCGCTCATCACGGTGGCCCTCATAGTAAGGTCCGCCTCCAGGAAGACGAACACAACCGGTGCATTGAATGCAAGAATACTTACCATCTTTGTTTCGAGATGGATCTTCCAAATGTTTGAATGCGAATGTTTTTTTTCCTTTCAAATTATTGCGCTTGCTGTAATGTTACTGTGCGATACTCACGTGAAGTTGCAGGACAGCAAATGATAATCCTGAATCCGTGATCAGCATTGCTTGCGTCATTGTAGACATCTACCCGGTGCTTGTTGTTGTAATTGTTGTGTTGACATTATCAGGTAAGCGCAAAGTTTCTGGTTTATATGCTTAATTCACAGGTGTGTGAACTTACCTGAATGTGAAGCATCCATTGAAAAATAATATAACTTTAGTTTCTAGGTAGGACGCAGCCCTCTCCTCTCGTAAAAAAAATTATTAATAATAATAATAATAAGCAGTGGTGGTCATAGGTGCATAAAAAAAGGAAACACTGCCCTTTATCTAAAAACAATATAAAGATTAAAAAAAATCTTGTAACTTCTGCATTAACATTGTGTTTTGCAACATTTCTTGTCATGCAAGCAAAGCATTCACCTTTATGAAGCCTGCGGAATACTGTACATATTCTATTGTGATCTTCAACATTTAATAAGTTATTTATTTACCTTGTTTTGTTTGTTATTTACATAAACAAACTTGGTGTGTAGCACCACGTGTCACTACATAATCTGTCACTAATCTGACACATTTAATAACATATCATTTTGTTATGCATGTGTTATATCGTACATTACATTATCTCTTCCAGGAGGGAAAGTGGATGTGGACTGATGGCTCAAAGTTTGACTATGCGCGCTGGAGTCTCAGGGAGCCTAACAACCTCGGTACAGAACACTGTATAGAGATGAACTGGGGAGGTACAAATATTATTACTTGACCTCATGATGGTCATTTTTATTGTGGCGAAATAAGGACGTCTATATTCCTAGTCTTCTAAAGATTTGTCTAGATAATAAGCATTGTAGAATTTACATAGATTTAAATGCAATCTTTTGGGCTGTTGTGCATAATGCTCTGTTTTTCAATCTCTCCCTACAGGAAGCTACTGGAATGACAGCAAGTGTCGCCATAGAAGACATTTTATTTGTGCCAAAGACATCCCACCGTGTGCTGCCATGTCGGCCCCAATAATAAATTAACTTCCTCTGTAATGTCAGGCTTCAATGACATCAATGTTAGCTCTACTGTCTGACAGTTAATGTCAAATCAAATACTTGCAAATCTGTAAACATTAATAGAACTCTTAATTATCAACTCTGGTTCTTATAATCTGGCAACTTTGAGCTCATGAATTTAGGGTTGAAAAAAATCCTCACTAAAATGTTTGAACTGGAATTTAAAACCTTTTTTTAGAGAGGGAAAAAATAATTGTTCTTTGTATTTCTTTCTATACTTTCATATAAACATCCAGGTTAATATGAGAAGATGAATGAAAAGAAAAAAATTTAATCTTATTACACAGACGTAAACAATCATCTCAAACCAATTGCACAAAAATACAAACATGGTAATCACATAATGTATGTCTTGGACTTCAGTACTTTGCTTGAAAACAAACTGGTTGGTTTCTCTTACAAGATGTCCTGTATTTTCTTCTTTGTTTTACTAATTTTAACTTTTGAAATCATGTAAATCAACCAGCCAATCAGATATATAAAATATCACTTTCATTGAAAGCTTGCTTTTGTTTGGTCTTGATTACTTGACTTTTGTATTCTCACGTGTTCACATTTGAATCAGAAAATGAGTATAGATGAATGTACTAAACTTCATTGACAAAGAGACTTTTGACCCTTTGACTCAGACCAACCCACCATAAACACCAATTTTCTAGGGGAAATATGTTTGATGTTATATCAAATACCCAGAGATTACTCCTGTCCTTTAAAAATGTAGAAGATTTGTATACAATAAGCCAACACTGAAGCTAAACTACTAAATTACACAGTAATCCTACAAAAGAGTTAGGGTAAACACCATAGATTACACCATTTACAACACATGAGCCTTTTGTAACTGCTAAATCAGAGAACCACATCACTACAGAGTGGGACTGGCATCCCACGAACACACGACATGTGTAACCATACAGGCCTTACCTCGAGAGGAGCTTCTGTCTTGACCCTTGTGTCTGTTTTTATGAAGTCCTCAAAGTCTGTTGAACGACTCATGACAGCTCTCCATAGTTCAGCATCTGAATAAATATTATAGATAATTGATCAATAGTCCCGTCGCCATTTTCGTTGCAGTTTCCCCTCCAAATTCCCGCCACCTGCGCCCCCCCATCAGGCAGCAATCTTCTTGTCACTCTTATGTGATGTCTACCCTACCGACTTGTTGTCTCTCGTTACCAACCAAAACCAAAAATGTGAAGATTTTAAAAGTGCATTCCTCAACCTGACAATTCAAATTCACACACGTTTGCACGCTTTCTGTGCACTTTAACGTGCGTTACACATCCAGGCATCGTGTCTGCAGAGAAGCAGCAGTTTGCGCTTGAAAAACATATTTTAAGTATACTAGTTTAATCCTGCGTGCAGCTCTTCAGCCTGGAAGAACAGAGCCAAATGGTGCAACAACAAAAACAAAAAAAAGCCTGGAAAATGTAGAAAATTGGAAAGGCCAAAATCTTAACGCGGTGGAGCACGAGACCAAGTTAAGCTAGCAAGAACCTCTCAAATTTAGCTGCGATGAAGCTCAGAAAACACACGATCCTGTCAAAACTGTCGTGCTGTTTAAAAGTCTTCCCTGTGTCGGCTTTCCGTTTCACCTTGACCCGCGCCAGGCCTTGGTACGCATGTCTCGCGGTAGCTAGCAGGACAAGCTACAAACGGGGCTAGCTAGCTTAGTACTGTAGCAGCTAGCTAGCGCGCGCGACTCTAATTTAACTTTGATCCAAAGTTATGAAATAAATGTCGCCAAATAATGAAAAAACTTTCACGTCAAAAGTCTGATAGATTTCATTATTTGTGTGTGTTTGAATATGCGCGCACCTTCCGTTAAAGCGGGACATCGGCTGCAGTCCGCCTCGGTCATGCGTGATACGATGCGGGAGCACCCCGACACTGAATTACTCAAACAACTCTCTCGTGACAGCACCGCTGGCCGCTCGTTTCTGTTGATTATTGATTATTGATTGTTGATTGTTTCAGAGTGCGCAGTCGTGGTGCTCGATACTGCAAGATATGGTATCGATCCGATAGCAAGTAAATACAGGGCCAGTATCGCCGATACCGACGCCGATACTTTTTAATAATTAAGGTTGAGACATCATCAAATTGCTAAATCTGAATGAATTTTCATAACCATTTAAGTGTTTTTGTGATTTTTCCTTTGGATTATTAATTAGTTAAAACCCAGGACAGAATTTGGACAGAAAAGTTTATGGGAAAATACTTCATTATCATAACAAAAGTTTTTGTTCAGAAACAATAGAACAGTAACAAAAAAAATTTTCCCCATACATTGTCATGTCTGGATGTTTGCTTAAATAAACAAAGTGCACAAAATTATCACTCGAGAACAAATTAAAACAAATTCTTTTTTTGAGTGTTCAGAAACTACAATACAAAAATTAAATAAAATTTCTCCCTTCATTGCGCTTCTTTTCTGGATTTCTGGACTCTGTGCTGCTTGTGTTTGTGTGTGTGTGTGTGTGCTGCTGGCCGGGCCTCGAGGCTGAGCCTGCTCGCTTGTTTGCCTGGCGCCGCTGAGTCACATGATGGTACAACATCAAAACACAAGAGGGGGGTATGAAAAAGCATCCATCTCATTACATTGGTATCGATCAATATCGATACCAACGTCGGTATCGATATTATCGATATTTGGATCGATCCGCCCACCACTAGTGTGCAGAAGCTGCTGTCCTGAGGCCTCTGTCCCTCTGTGGGTTACCTGCTCCACTAAAACTGAACCACCGGTGGTTGTGGATAAGCAGCATCATGAAGCTGGTGATCACCTGTCTCCTGTTGACTCTGGGCTTTCCAGCTAAATACATCCAGGAGTATTTAAAAAAGAACATTTTGAAACTGATTTACAGGCAAACACAAACATTGAGGGAAACATGGAAATAGACGGTGTTGTCGTTTTATTTCTTATGTTTCTCTGCTCTTTCTGTGTGGATGACTACGGAAACAATATGTTGAACTGTTCTATAAGGATAGTTTGAGTGATTGCTTTTCCTTGTATTTTGGGTCCGTGGCAGCTTTATACCTTGTTAAATTAATAAAATGATAAGTCAGACTTGAAGCGGAGTTTGTGCTGAAAAAACGACAGTATGCATGTGGGGCGAAGACAGTTTGAAAAGGTGCTGAGCGAAGACTAAAATGAATGTAGAGAAAGTCTGTAAAACTGAACCAGCGTGACTCCAGAGGGGTTTACAGCAAACTTGGTAACATACTCCACATCTTCCCTCTGTGTTCATGCAGAACATCCTCAGCATGGACACTCAGCCTCTTACTGTAGCATCACACAGTGTTATGTATTGTATAAAGATGGCTTGTGTGTTTATCTACAGTAGAGGTTATAACAGTTTGTGGATAATGGATAATACTGGCATTACTGATGTTTGATGCTTGCTTGGCCCATTATTTTCTTTCTTCTTATTATTTAATCATTATTATTCTAACAGTTATTGCTTGTATTTGATTTGAATATTTGTCCAAAGGTTTTTTTTTCTTTTGGTCTTTTTTTAATTTATAACTGTGAAGCTTTGAGTTTAATTCTTTGTTTTAATACTTATTCAACACCATGAAAACTTTGTGCATTTGGAATATTTTGTAAGCAACATGACTTTTGAGCTGACTTTGTTGTTCTTGTGAAGAGCTCATACACTTTAGTGTCATAAATCATGATGCAATGCTATAGATTAAACTACCCATTAGTGTATTAGTATCAAAATGCAGCTTACATGTAAATTAAATATTAAAATTCAAAATATATATATTATTGATAATATCTTAACACTCTAAAATAGGACATTTTGCGTAATGAGTATTCTTACTTTAGAGACCCAAGTACATTTTTCTGATAATACTTTTAGTATACTTTAAAAGTACAAGACTTTTACTTGTGATACAGTATTTTTACCTTGTGGTATTGCTACTTTAACTTAAATAAAAGACTGAGACACGGAGCTTGATTTTCTTTGTTTGCTCCCTCTGTATTATATATATATATATATGTGTATATATGTATATGAGTACAGTGCACACCTTTTCCGCTCTGGACGTCGGTAAAATGGGTAACATGGGGAACACGTTCAAAATGACAGTTAAGAAATATTCGTCGGATTCTGCAGAACGTTTGTGGTTCAGCTTCACCATCCCGGCCCGATTCACGTGGCGGGGGGCCTCTGGGGCAAAAACGAGCTCGTGTCTTTGAATAATAAAACATTTCACAACAACAACATGAGGTGTGGGGGTGACTTTAATCGCCATTGACCTTCATGGATATAAAGAAAAACAAGTCAAACCCTTGGTTAAAGAACAGCCAGTGGTCCAGTCAGGTCCATTTACTGTCGTTACAAACAGGGACACAAAACTGAGGCACAGAAGAAAATAAACAGCAGAAAGTCTCGTTCCTTCCCCGAGTTATTATACAGACAACACGCTTCAATCAAAGACTTTTAGAACATTACATACAAATATCAGCTTTATGCAGCCAGCTCCTCTGTTAGCATGTTGGCACATCCAGACACAAACAGCAACACGTTCAAAAAGAGACTGAAAAGACGAAGAAAGCTCAAGTGAACCGGATTGTTCATCAGAGTGGAAACCTTTCAGATGTTCACTTCACTTGGACTGAATTTCATGCGTTTAACCTTCTCATGATGCACCCAACTGGTTCTTTCATTACACCCCAAAAGCACCACGTCCTCCTGTTTGAGTGACGCTTGTTAAAAGCGACAGCGAGCAGCTGTTTTAGGAAATAAATAAAACGACATATTAATTATTACATGAGGAGTTCTTAAAGATTTCAGTCTTCAGTAAGAACCAAAGGTCTTTTTATTTTGTTTTTATAGTAGAACCATATCATGATCCAGACTTTATCCACACCTCTTTATTTATCATTCAATGAAGAGACTGTAGCTGTCACACGAAAACTGGGGATTATTTGACCAAATCCAAATCATACTTTTACATAACTACAGCCATGACCTTCTTTTAATCACAGACAACACTGCAGAGTGATTTCATGATGAAATGTGGAGTCTACACAAGACTAACGGAGAAACAGGTTTTTTCCCTTTTTAGCGTTTAACCTGCAGCTGGTTTGGGGTCCTGAGCTACGTGAAGCTGAGGACACTTTCCCAGTTTCCACCAGACTGACAGACGAGCCTGATCGCTTCCCTGCAACTTAAAAAAAAGAAGAAGAAGAAGAAGAAGAAGAAAACAACACACAGAAACAGAAACATCCACCGAGTCCTATGTCAAAAATTAGTCAGAATAAAAACGAAAATCCACACGTCTCTTTAAAAATGACAATAGAAATCAGAAGTAGTAGAAATGTTGAGCTTTCTCAGATTCAGCTAATCGTCAGTGTACATAACAGTACTATGGCAGCGAGCGAGGGGAGGAGACAACGTGTTATATTAACTACAGGGCAGCACTTCACATTCGCCTTATTCCATAACTGTTGTAGTGACGCAGTACTGTACAAGTACTGAATGTATACTGTTACTGAGCAGATATTGCTGTGTATTATTGGCTGAAGCACGAGGATAAAACCCACATGAAGTGTTAACCTGTTCCACGTCTTCCACGCAGTTGGACTGCAGGACGGTCTTTCCCAGAAACAACCTCTGGCTTCTCGCTCTGAGACACACAGCGCCGCCGTCTTCTGTTTGGCTTTTAACAGCTGCGACTCATTCAAGCCAGCAGACTGGACTCTGCTTGTTGTTAGTGCGGCTACAGAAGTGGGACGCGTCTACCTGCTGCTGCTTTCACTAACATGTGAGGACAGTGGGGTCATTTTAAATACAGGCTCTGCTGCACACGGCTGATACTCATCAGGAGCTAAAGGTTGTTTGTTGGACAAGACCAAGTTCATGGAATTTCTCTTCCTCCTCCTCCTCCTCTTCCCTGGGCGGGTTTGTGGCCGCTGGTGGCGGCTGCAGTCGGGGGGGCTCCCTGCGAGGATCCTGGGGGGGGGGGGGGGGGGCGTCACACCGCGGCGCAGCATCTGTTCTGGAAGAGCTGCTCGACGACCGAGGAGTCGGCCAGCGTGGAGATGTCGCCCATGTCTCGTTCGTCGCAGGCGATTTTGCGGAGCACCCGTCGCATGATCTTACCTGCAGAGAGCAGGGAGGGGGGGGGCACAGGTGATGAAGGTGCGTTTGTGTTTCAAGGAAGGAAGTGAAAGCTACTTTTTAAGATGACAAAAATAAGGCCGGTTCACTTTGAAGTAGTTCATCTGGAGAGTGGCAGTGCTTTATTTTACACACAGCAAGAGAATAAAACGTGACTGTACACAACATTCACTAACCTAAGAAGCTGCTGACTCTCACAAACTGGCAGAGACTGAAACTGAGTCACGTGTCATCAAGTTGGTCAAGACATCAGAATTCACCTGTTTTATTTCTAGCTCATCTATATCTATATATCTATATCTATATATATAGATATATATAGATATATATAGATATATATGTGTGTGTATAAGTTATTTTACTGTTGTAGCCAATCCAGGATACGCTGGATCACATCTGACCGTACGGATTCACATGAATGACAGTTTCTTTGTCAACGTCTGTAGTTTTGTTTTTCAAAGCTATCATCACCACCAACCAAATTCACCTGCTTTGCGTTGGGGTGAAAGCGGAAAGTTCCCAAAACCAGGGCACATAAGACCAAAACTCTCAGCTAAATACCACCAGGGGGCAGGTGAGAGAGCTGATCCTTTGAGCAGTGATGACGCTGGGATGTAGTCGCAGCTCTAAACGTGTTTGGCTCAGCGAGTTCAGCTAAAATGAAAACCTGCATCATTCTGACCTCTCCGCGAACCGTTCAGATTTTCTGCACATTTGAAAAATAGTACCTGATCGGGTCTTGGGGAGTCCTGGAGCATCCTGGATGTAGTCTGGTGTCGCGATGGCACCGATCTTCTCCCGGACTGTGAACGCCAAAGACAAATCACATCAGAATCTGACCCCCATCAAGTGCCACTGAGAACCAGGTTTCACTACAGATGTCATGCAGAAATAAAGATGCCTTCAAAGAAAGGTGTTTGGAAAACCTTCAATGAAGCACTTTTCTTTGCGTATTTTATTTCTTTCCATTTCTACTTGAGTAGTCGGACCAGAGTCAGGGTTGTTTGTTTGAATGTCTAAAGGTGTTGGACTTTCAGTGGAGACTTTTAGTGATGATCTAAAAGCTGGTAACGCTGGAAGAAACACCAAGCAGCTTCCAGACAGACGCGTTTCCCCACCTTGTTTCTTGAGTTGTGCCTCCAGCGTGCTGCTGTACGTCACTCCGTCAGTCAGAGTTACGAAGCAGTAGAGACTTTCTCCTTTGACAGGATGAGGTCTGCCCACCACAGCAGCCTCCGCAACGGCCTCATGCTCCACCAGAGCCGACTCCACCTCCGCTGTACTCAGCAAGTGACCTGCAGGCAGAAGTGGGGGGGGGGGTTAATGGATCTCAGAATGTAAAGAGAGGAGTCATTCAATCAGGAACACAAGAGGAGAGAGAATATCTTTATAGTTCAACGTGAAGCTGAGGCACTGATGTGATCCAGTTTCCTGTCAGCTGGATGTTTCGTATGACTTCAAACGCATCATGGAGGAACAAAAGGTTACTTCTGAGGAGACTTTAACACACAAACATGGCAATATTAAACAGAAAACCTTTGTTCTCTGCAGAGCGGAGCACGGTGTTCCCAACTAACTGCATGTCAGTGACGTCCTGACATCAAGATTTACAAATACAAGATTTAAAAAATTGAGTCAAGCTAAACGTAATTGACTAACTAGCTTTATTATTATTATTATTATCATTTTCAGGCTACTATCAAAATATCAACATGCATGTAAATCTAACTCTAATTTTAAATATTTCTATGAAGGAAGTTGTACAGACTGTGGAACTGAAGTGGTTTCATATTCCCCACACACACACACACACACACACACACACACACACACACACACACACACACACACACACACACACACACACACACACACACACACACACACACACACACACACACACACACACACACACACACACACACACACACACACAGTCTTACCTGAGACATTCAGCATGTCGTCTATCCTCCCCGTTATCCAATAGTAACCATCCTCGTCTCTACGGCAACCTGTAAATCAAGGGCAGGTATCTAAAAAAAACCCAACAGCTTGTAAAATGAACTGACTGGATTTTGTAAAGCGTGCGTGAGGGAGGGGGGCAGGATTCAGCCTTTGCAGGTAGAGTAACAGATCCTAATGTGTGGGGGGTTTAGAGGACGGCAGGTTGTGGATCAATCTTTCAAAAACTTAAACACATTGTTTTGTGTCTACAAGAAAACCACAAATACTTTCAATCCATATTATTATATATTTAAAGTGCTATAGTTATGTTACAATGATACATTGATGGGGACAACTCATGTTTTTCCCAGGATGGGGGGGGTGTGGGGGATCCCCATTTCTTATAATATCAATAAAAAGAAATAAAGAAATAAAAGGGAACATAGTAAGTGGGATATAAAATGATGTGTTGTATCAAAGCAGATCTGCTCTCTCACCGTCTCCGGTGACGTAGTATCCGGGGAACTTCTTGAAGTAGGTGGTTTCAAACCTCAGCTGGTTCC
Source organism: Enoplosus armatus (assembly GCF_043641665.1). Classification (NCBI taxonomy): domain Eukaryota; kingdom Metazoa; phylum Chordata; class Actinopteri; order Centrarchiformes; family Enoplosidae; genus Enoplosus; species Enoplosus armatus. The sequence goes on along the minus strand of NC_092187.1, from coordinate 24,625,905 downwards.
CGTACACCGTCCTCATCACACCGGGCCACGGCTGTTTGAACACCTGTTGGAAGGCAGAGGAACACATGACGGGTCAGAGGGTGAAACACGGAAATAAAAAGAGACGCGATCATAATCAATAATAATCCTGACCAGGTATCCTTCACTCGGCCCCTCCAGCTCCTCTCCGGACTCATTCAAGATGGCCGGCACCACTCCAAAGAATGGGAACGTCTGGAGGACAGAAAAGGACACACAGATGTTACTCACTGGATATACTTCATTTATCTACCTGCAGAATCTGATGTTTAATAGACACGACTTCACCAGGATCAGCGTGTTCATGTTGGAACAGCTGCTGTCGTTTAATCCAGTTTCATCTCATCGAGGAGGACAAACTAACAAGAACACTTCATTAACTTAGTTATGAAACGAACTCTCTAACACTAATAGGCAGGTTTTATGAAGTAGATATTAAATACAACCCTGATGTCCAATAAATCTTATCATCTTATTATCTTCTTTCTTTATTCAAATATTTACATTCACTGTCAGGTGATCAGGGCTGTGTTCACTTTCTGTGTCTCTAACCTATTTGTTTGTGTTTAAGTTTCTTTTAATTCAATCATGTTCCTATATCGCCGTTATTCCAATGCCTCCTTCCATTTCAAAAAACATTTAAAAACTCTGATTATTCTTTTTAATGGTGAGAGAAAATGTTCAATTACTGTCATAGCAACAAGCAACTTTGTACACTTTGAAAAAGAAGTGTGGGAAGCATAAAATGTGAAACTGGAAGAGTTTTCTAATCTCTAGTTTAGTGGTAAAATGAACAGTCGTATATTATCATGGAGATGATTAAATTCAGTCCTTTATGTTCATACAGTTAATGGTACAGATGTGTTCTTCAACCACGGTTCTGTGACGTTTACCCGAGTTATTAAAGTTCTGCCTCCTGCAGAATGAGGTTAAATTGAAGGGCCAGCTGTGAACACCTGCAGCTTCTACATCTCACATCTGTTTCACATCTGTTATCTGTTTTTATGCAGTTTGAAAAAGTGTAAAATAAGAAAAGAAATAAAAAGTCAGGATCTCGGATGAACTCACTGTGGCCTCACAGGAAGGTGAGTCCCGACTCTTCGCTGTGTAAATCGCTCTTTTCTGTCTTTATTTTTTTCTTTACATGTTCACTCTTTGATTCAGTCTTATTAAATGTCTGTAAAGCACTTTTGAAACTGTATGAATCCACGTGCCTCGCCTCACCACGTTACCACGCTCACCAGATACAAAAGCACTACATAAATGTTGAGTGTGCTTTATTCACTCACAGCAGATCCAGGTTTCATGGGTGTGGCTGCAGGTAGAGGAGTCAACACATGTCCACCCTGAAAGGTCAGAAAACATCCAGGTAGAAGTGTATTTTATCCCACATGGTGTGAGTAAACTGTCTCTCCAGCAGAGGGCAGCACAGCCACAGACTGGTGAGGTAGGGAAGTTAAAAATAGCTAATGGAGGATAAGTGTTTTAATTTGCCAAAACAAGTTGAATATAATAACTACGACTCACGGTTTCTGTCTGCCAGAAGGTGTCGACTATCGGACATCTCTTCTCTCCCACCACAGTGTAGTACCACTGCCAGGCCTCAGGGTTGATGGGCTCTCCCACCGTCCCCAAAACCTTCAGAGACTCTCGCTTATACCTGCAGAGAGAGAAGGCCAATCAGAATAAGGTTTTTGGTGAACAATAATAAACACAGTCAGAGAAAATAACAGAATATGTGCCTAAAACAACCCTAAAACATAAAACAACCAACAACAGACAGAGACGACTCACTTCTGCACCGGCTCGCTGCCGTACTTCATCAGCAGTCGGATGGCGGTCGGAGCTGTGTAGAACTTGGTCACGTGATATTTGTCCACGATCTCCCACATGCGACTTACATCTGGGTACGTAGGCAGGCCCTCAAACTGAGACACACAATCAAACAGTAAATATAAAAACTACATCAACAGAAACCAAGAAACAAGAGATTTTAACGTCACGGTGCGGAGAACTGGTGTCTTCAGCCTGAATAATAATAATAATAACAATCATAACATTTATGAGTTCAAACTAAGGCAGCAGCTGTCAATCATTTGGTTTTAAAATGTTAAGTGATGTCTTCAAATGTGTTGTCCAACCCAACAGTTCAAAGAAATTCAATTTACAATCATATAAAACAGCAAATACGCAGAGCGGAGAAGCTAAAAGCAGAGAAGAGGCGTTCGAAATACCTGACAATCCATAATCAAAATAACTGTCACTTCATTTATTAGTCAACGAACACAAACTTCCAGAAAGGCCAAATTGAAACTATGAGTTAAGGAGACGGCAGGTTATTAACCCGAAAGATCACGACAGCAAACACTTCAGGTTCATCGTTTTTATTATTTCCCCCCCAAAAAAACAACATTTTCACCTGAACTTTACGTCCCAACAGAACAAAGAGTTTGTTCTCTGCTCCAAGTTCAGCTTACAGAAAAGAAGCAACTAAAATGAATGTTTAAACTACAGTGTTTGTGCTGTAAATTGTATTTTTATGATCCTATTTTGACCTGTTTGTAGTTTGGTGGTAGGACCTGCGTCTGTTTGATGGAGTATGTCCAATCACAAGAAGCTGGTACTCTTCTGCTCATTAGAGTCTCTATACAGAATACTATAAATATAAATCACAGGACGGATGTATGTAAATGACCATTGCAGATAAAAATCGGACACCACCTGCAATCGGTCACAATAGAGCAGCCATCAGCCAAGTTGGTTGGAGTTTGTAAAAACAGGAAGTTGAACAATCCCACCGCCCCTCAGCCTGCACTCACCAGCACACTGGTTGCCCCGTTAGCCAGCGGGCCGTAGGTGATGTAGGAGTGTCCGGTGATCCAGCCAATGTCTGCCGTGCACCAGTAGATGTCATCAGGCTGGTGGTCAAACACCAGTTTGAAGGTGGTGGCAGTGTAGAGCATGTAGCCGCTGACGGTGTGAAGAACTCCCTGCAGATATATTTGACAGGGACGAACACAGAGCATGAAGAGTTTATAGCTATTGTGTAATTAAACTATACAGTTTTCAGTATCACATGGAAATGAATAAATACAACACACCAATACGCTTACACCAAGAGTACAATTAGCTAAAAATAGGTAGAGGTCTGGTTTGCTTTTAGCCAGAACTGAAACTTAAAAGAGCATCTTTAAAAGTCGCAGACAGGAATTAATGTGTGTGTGTGTGTGTGTGTGTGTGTACACTCTACCTTTGGTTTGCCAGTCGAGCCGCTGGTGTAGAGGATGAAGAGAGGGTCTTCAGAGTCGCACCACTCTGGGTCACACTCGTCTGAAGCTCCACGTACCAGAGTGTGCCAACACAAGTCCACCTCGGGGTTCCACGGGACCTGGTATCACACACACAGACACACAGGCACACACACAGATTGGACAAGTGAACTCACAAATTCCCTCAAGTTATCAATAAACACACAAAATAAAAGAGAAAGTTAGTTTGACAAACACGAGTTCAAACAAGAGAAAAGTTCCAGTGACTACAGAAATGCAGAGTTGTTAGAAAAGCTACAAACATGTAAGTTTCATTATTAATTCTGTGTGTCAATCAGAGCTGGGTCTCTCACTGTTTGACAGAAAATGAAACTAAAATAAAGACGTGAAATGTAAACATAGTTTAATGTTTGTCTTTGTATAAATGTGTATAAAAAGCCTGAAAACATTTGGACAAACAGAAAGACAGAAGAGAAGAGAGAGAGAAGGTGTATAGAAAGATTTAGGTTATCAGATATAGACAAAGATTGAGTCATATAATCAATCATGACTCCATAAAAATCTGTCCAATTACTTAAAGTCTTGGGTTTGTCTCCGAGTGATGGATGAAGGGATCGATCTTATTTGCCTTCATGTGCCAAAAACAATCAATCAGTCTCAGAGAATCAAGAGAGCTCCGTTCAAACTGCAAACCGACCTGGATCTTCACACACAGATGCATCCCATGATGCCGTTTTCACGGTTAAATTCAAACCGAGCTGATCAACGTGATGTGATGTGGGCAGGGCCTTGTGTTTTCAGTCACGACCACAGTGTTTCCTTCATGTTCAGGTAAAGTTTGTGTATTTAGACATTAATGATGATTTTCAATGCAATTTAATTTGAGCTGAGATACAATCATAACGTTGATAAGCAATGAATTGTTGCTCATCACCCAGCCCTTCACAGCTAATCACAGCGAGTGATTTACACATAAAACATGAAAACAATCATCATGAAGAGACCAAAATGGGGAAATGATCCGTAAGTGAATCCGTAAGTAACTTAAAACTGCAGAGAGATGTGGCCTTCAGAGAGGGTTTAAAAATCGCAGAGGCCAAAGCTTGTTTATTCAAACCAAAACTCAAATCCGGAGCCACAACAACAGACAGTGTGGTGAGTAAACAAAGGAGAGAAGCGTTACAGCAGAAACATTAGTAACAGACAGACAGCAGGTCGTGCTCGAGTCCGTGTGGTCGAAGGTAAACGTGTACAACCGCAACGTAAAGAGTGTGTTCACAACAAATACAAAAAGAGAAGAGGTGTTAATTCAAATTACACACTGAGGGAGAATTTACATTTTACTCCAATGAATTAACAGCTCAGCAAACATTTGCGAACACAAGTAACACGTTCCCATCTTTGATGGTGCAACATCGTCTCTTAAGATTTAAATTTCTTATATATCTTAACTCATTGTGTCTCATATTGTTTCAGAGTGTCGGCAGATATCACAGATAACATTTGAGTTCAAATGATTTGTTGTGTTCACAAATGTAAGCTCAACTGTCAAAAAATAAATAAATAAACAAAACAATCACTGGAATAACAAACTGCTGTTGATGGGTAAAAACAACAAACCAGCAATAACAGTTTCCGAATTTCATCAGAGGCTTTTAAACAGATTAAATAATCATAGATTTGAAGTCCCAACGAGTCATGAAAGACAGCAAAATGAAATGAAGGTGAGTTTCTTGTTTTTACCCGACAGCAGCGATATGGAAATTCTGCTTGTGGGTGAAATTCCCCTTTAAAAAGCAAAAGCAAAGGTGTTACGGGGGTTTAGTGGAGGGAGGAGGGTATGGAAATACCTGCGGAACAGGACGTGTTTTCTTTACTCTCCCTGTCTGTTTCTCCTGCTGGACGGGAGGGAAGAAAGGAAGGAGGAGGAGGAGGAGGAAGAGGAGGAGGAAGGAGAAGTTAATGAGGGAGAGTGGTTATTTTAAAAACCCAAATAAAAAACGAAAAAAACAAAACACAAAGTGAACGTCACCTCAAGTTGACACATGAGAGAAAAATGTACTTCAAACAAAACATAAAAACCATTGAGGAGAAGTCAGTGACCATCTCTACCTTCATTAACACGATAAATAGAAATAAAATGATATTTAAAAGAGACGGCCGACTTCACTCTGTATTTGTCTTATTGTCAACAAATCCCTTGAAAACACCCAAACCAACAATGTGTCTCCAACACTTCCTGACTTCCTGTCTGTGGCTCTCAGCTCACAGCCCACTGATATATGATCTATAACACATATAGAGAGAGTCATTCACTGCTGGTTTGGGTGTTTTCAGGGGATTTGTTGACAAAAAGAAACAAACTGAATATCACCAGACTTTTCCTTTAAAGCTCACAGGAATCGGACGAGTGTCGACATGAATATTATCTACATGTTAGTAGAACTGACCCCTCTCTGTTTTATCTGACCAACATGAGAGAAGCAAAGCGATGAACTTAAATTAACATGTAAAGATGATACACCCTGACGGGACGGCATGATTTAATGATACAGTCTAAGTAGAAGATCTTTGGTGTGTTTTTGAGTCTATGGTTTACCTGCAGATCGGGGCAGGATCGTTTGGCGGGAGGAGACTGAGAGCCCAGCGGAGTCTCTTCTGCTTCTTTGGACAAGTGCTTCAGCATTATACACCTGAGGACTGGGAACCCCCTGCAGAGAGAGAGAGAGACATGGACAAAGACGTGGTGTTCGTTATCATCTCACGTCCAGCGAGCAGACGACCAACACGCTCAGTGTGCATGAAGTCAGGAGTATTACAGAAGTGTGGTGGTACACTGGGACACTGGCATGTCTGAAGGACATTATCATATGTATAAAAAAGATAAGCCAAGTGGTTTTGCTCATATGTTGATTTAACATTGACTGAAGTTCAGAGCGGCTGTGTTGTGAACGTGTCAAGAAACTCATGATTATGTGATGAATATGTTTGACTTGTTTTTATCTGAAATCTGTATTCTGGATCTAGACAGGTGTGTTTTTACTGATTAACATCATATTTAATATATGGTTCAACGTATGTTCTCACTAGAGTAAGTGCAGGCATTTTTAGATTCAGCTCTTTGTATGTTTTAATATGGACCCTGGAAAGAGGAGGTGAGGCAACGGCAAATCACAATCCTAAGAAACAACAATGATAATAACAGAATCATGTGTTTGTGTAACTCTGCAGTATTTTGTGAATGCGCTCTTGTCCTATGTGGCAGTTACGGTCAGGGTCACCTTGTGAGGGTTGTTTGGGTTAGAGGCTAGGTCCTCACTAATAAACAAGTCCAAGTGTAAATACAACTCGCTGGATGCTGCATTTCTGCGTGTGTGTCTCTTGACAGCTTACTTGTCTCTGCATTTCTGCAGTGCTTCGTCAGCTAAGAGCTTCAGGTTGATCAGCTTATCTCCTCGATAGAATCCATCTGAACGAATGAGAGACGGAAACAGAGACGAACAAAGAGCGACAGGGACGGAGGGAGCGAGCGAGAGAAAAGAAAAGAGAGAGGAGAGATTCATTCTGCAGTCAGAGGAAACACAAATGTGCTTGTTGGTTCAGGCTAACAGCAGGCGAGACTGGAAATAATATGAGCAGGGTTATTAACATAAGCTGCCTGAGGTAGCGTGGCTAGCCGGCTAACGTTAGCGTTCCACAAGATGAAGGTGGAAGAAGTTTATTCATTATATTTCTGTACCGCTGCACAAAAGACGTCAAATCAGACTGCCTGTTGGAGGTCTTGCATGAACAAAGCAACAAATTAATTTTCATATATTTGGAGTTTGTCCCCCTGTGGCTCCATCTTGGACTAAACTTCACAGCTTGACCTGATTAAACTGGAGGAAGAGGGATAAACATGTGTGGAGGTGCTATTGGCGGCTTGTAAGAAATCGCTAACGAAGAAATGGCTGAAAAAAGAAATATAGGAACGGATTGACCTGCTAGACAATATTTACGTAATGAAGAGAATTACGAAGACGCAAAATGGATCATTTAAACCTCAACCTTCAGACCAGATGTTGTGTAAATGTGCATCAGAAACACATTCTGGTGGTGTAATCATTCCAGCTGTTTGTGCTGACTAAGCTTCACATTAGCTCCAGTTGAACAGTAGGAGAACCGTGGATTTGTTGAGATGGACTCCACTTATTCTTTAACCCTCCAGCTGGGTCCTTGCAGTCACTTCCAGCCATGTTGCATCCCTTTTCTGCTGCTTATGTTCCGTCAGCATGAGGCTACATTTAAAAACCTTAGTAAGGAGCGGTCATCCCCAACCTCTCTCTCTCTCAAACTGGACATTCAAAGGGCGAGTAACGCCAACCCTTTCTCCGTAATGAGCAAGAAGTCACTTTTGTTTTGGCCGAGGGAGCCAGACGAAAAGGAAAGGACTGAGAAACAAAGAAAGACGGCTGAATATCCACGCGTCTTTGCACAGTGAAGGTCAAACAGCCAAGTCGAGGAACAATAAGTAGAGTTTCACCTTAACTCTTGTACGAACAACACCTCCAGCACAGATACTGAGAACTACTTTATACCGTCAGTGATTCTGCGCAAGAGCAGCATTATTCGTTGCTAACAAGCGAAGCTCCAGTTTGACGACATGGCCGCAGTTTCACGGGTACTTGAGATAGTTTACAAAACTTTATCTACGGTAGTAAAACTCAACGAGACCCAGTGGAAACTTTAGCTCTGTTTCACCAGCTCTCATTACTCTCTTTACAAGATAATAAAACTCCATGAGTACACTGCCAGTCAGGACGATCCGCTTACAGGACTTCTATGAATGAGAAAATTGTATGTGTGTGTGTGTGGGCTCCAACCACAGGCCATTAACCCAGTGGATTACCAGGTTTATATCCCCAGACTCTAATCCAGATAATAAGACTTTGATTACTGGTCACAGCTCAGCACCTCGTCTTCAGCCACTGGCTTCGGCCATTCAGACCGACCGGCTGAGAAGCCAGAGGGAGGCCCGAGCGCCCTGCAGCAGCCAGTCAAGTCCTGCTGAGGTGTGTTTGAGCAAGGCACTGACCCTAACCCTGTGGCTCTCAGCCCGTTGGTTCCTACCGAGGACGTAGAGCTTTAAAAACACAAATATGTAGTTTCATTTTTCAAGGCTCAGTAATCCTAAAACAGCTGGTCACAGTGGGGACTTGGGGACTATTTCCAACGGCGGATTAATCCACATTTGTTAGCAGATACACTCAGTGTTGGTTTTGACCTCTTTATGAGTTCGGATTCGAAAACTGTAGAATATCATCAGACTTCTCCTTGAACCAGAGTGCTGTCTGAAAACCTAAACTAGTTCGACGCCTGGTCTACATGATTTCTCCCCGTGTACTTCAGGCCACAGTCATTTTACGTAAGTAGTTTTACCTGTTTTGAACATACAAAAAACAATAAAAGGAATGCAAATATGAACCAAAAAAGACTGTTGACTGTTTTTTCCATTTGTGTATTTCATGTTTTCTGACAATTATTTAACTTTTCATCAGCTACGAGTAGCTCCTTGTTTCCACTGTGTATTAAATTATAGGACAATAGTGTCCATCGGCGCAGCATTAACAAATGACGCAGATGCATGCTGGTAGTAGTAGTAGTAGTAGTAGTAGTAGTATATGTACATCGGCTGTTTGGGGGAATCAACACAGACTCCATAAACGGTGCAGCAGTCAGATTCCTTCACTTTCTGTCTGAACACACCTTGAGGCAGCTGAGACGTGCATATACATCGTTTTTCCTCGTCTCCAACGCACAGAGAGGTCAGAGGTCAGACACAGGGCAGCAGGTCTGGAGCTGATACGCGTCTTCAGATGGAGGACGCGTCAGCAGCTACTCACACAACCACCCTGCTGGATTTAGCCCTGCATTTATGTGGAAACCTGCAACGTAGACTTGCGCTCTTCATCTGAAACCCACCTGCCGTGATGAGCAGTGAACACTGCGAGTCCAGGATCCTCTCACACAGAGACTCAGCAGAGAAACCTGCAAACTGGAAACAGCAGTACACACAGTATTAACATCTACGTGGTAACGTACCGCGCACCCTTCTTTTATCAAGCCACGTATTTCTAACTCACCACTATGGAGTGAACAGCTCCGATGCGGACGCAGGCCAACATAGCTACCACCAGCTCCACCACCATGGGCATGTAGATGGACACACGGTCGCCCTTCTTCACTCCTGCACACAAGGACAGACGCAAAGACAAGAGTACGATCACGTAAAACAACAACACAGCCGGGAAAGAGCCGGACGTGAGATGACCATCACTCATGTTTTACAGGAAGACTGTTATATATATATATATATCTATATATGGAAGTTTTAACGCACCCTGAGACTTCAGGACGTTGGCTAACTGACAGACCCTCTGCAGGAGCTCCCTGTAGGTCACCGTCAACTCATCACCAGGCTCATTGCCTTCCCTGAAATAAACAGAAGGAACAAACACCAACAACATGATTATTAAATACATCAGTGAGTAAATCTTTGCAGAACCATGTGTGTGTTTATCGCACCGGCCTCAAGGCTGGATTACCAGAGTCCCACAGAAGCTCCAGGCTTATCGTCGACCAGTGTTAATTATTAATTAATACTGGTTGACCATAAGTTATATAAGTTTATAAATATTAGTTCAACGACACTAAAAGGTCTTAAGTTTTTGTTTGACTACATTTTTGTCAAAGGACCAAAACTAAATGAACACTGGTCTCAACTGCTTTGAGTTCATTTAAAAAGAAAATCGAATTGAACATATGAACCACTAAACAACAGGGTCCGGCTTTATTACACATCACACAGGACAGAGCTGCAACTAACGATAATATTCTTTATTAATTATTAATTTTCTCGATCAATCGTTTGGTCTGTAAAACATCTGAAAATAGTGATCTTCACATCTTCCATCCAGAGTCGTATTTTGTCCAAGAACACCCAAAATATTCAATTCACCATCATTTCAGACAAAGCAAAGCAGCAAATTCTCACATTTGAGAAACTGGAAGCATCAAATGTTCGAAAGTGAAATGACTTCAATGAGAAATCGATCGAGAGTCGATCCAATAATTCATCAAATCGACTGATTGATTCATTTCTATTTGAGGATCTTTGTGTTAAAATCCATTTCCAAGAGATCCTTTATCTTAGTTCTGTGTTAATGTGTGTCGGTCCCAGCGGGTCGACCAGTCAGGTTGATCCAGCTTTCACCACACGCCTCAACCACAACACAGAAGAGCAGTTACAAACCAAACAGCCCAAAAATCTAAACTCTTGTTGCTGTCGTCTTTTCATCGCTGGAACTTCTGCCCAGTTGTGAAACTCTTGCCTCAACTTTCCCCAGTTTTCACAACAGAGTATAATCCTGTGCGTTTAAGGAACCGCATACTTGCAAAAGCACCATTTAAGGTCACACACACACACACACACACACACACACACACACACACACACACACACACACACACACACACACACACACACACACACACACACACACACACACACACACACACACACACACACACACACACACACACACACACAGGGTCAATTTGCAGGAGTAAGACTTTTAGAGTAATAACTCCGACGGAGACGTGAATGAGCTGCGACGGCTCTGCCTCTCCAGATCATTAAATTAGCTTCGTCCAGCTCGTCTCTCAGCGTCTCGGTCTACAAGCTGACAGTCAGTCAGTGACGGGAGGCTGAAACAGGAAGCTGCGCCCCAACTCTCTCCTCCAGAATATCACATCAAAATACATCAGACTCTATGCTGTTATACTCTTGAGATTAACTACATAAAATTACACAAATTCAGAGAAATCATGAACACAAGACCGTTGTCCTCCAAATCCAATTCTTTTTGTTTTAAATGAATATTTTGTATATTTCTACTTCATCACCTCACTGTCCATCTTACTGACACTCTTTGCACTTTAAATTCTGTCAAGTTTAACAGATTTGAGGTTTAAGAATTGTACATTTTAATTTAGGCAAAACAACGAGATACAACAGTTAATCTATCAATCGATTAGTTTAGGCTGCTTAGGAAAGGATTAGGAAGGATTTCAATTGCAATAAGTATTTTTCTCTATTTTCTGACGTTTCAGATCAAACTATTAATCACTCACATCGAGAACACAAATCGACAGATTAATCGATGATGAAAATAATCAGTAGTTGCAGCCCTACCTCAATTATTTTTACAGTGTGCCGGTCAATCAATTAACAGTCTAAAAGAAACGTCTGAAAACAGTGAAAAATGCAAATGTCTTGTTTTGTCCAAAGACATTAAATTTACAATTGTATAAAACAGTAAAAAGCAGCAACTCCTCACATCTTAAAAAGCAGGAAATATTTATACAGCATGTGCTATAAACTAATTCATAGAATACTGTTTTTGCAGTAAGAAATCAATGTACTTTAACATTTTGTACCAACAGGAAATGAAACAACGTGAGCTAACGGACGTCAAAGTGCACATTTGGAATGACACTGCTGGCAAAACTTCTTCATACTTTTGTTTTACGGTTTTTCATCACCATCCACAATTTATTCACATTTTTTGCAGCTGTGAGTAATTCCTCTTGTGTAATACAAAAAACACACTCAAAGATCAAGCAGACTTTTTTTTTTTCTTAACTTTGCCACATTTTCCACACGAGTGCTGAGGAAGATTGTATGTACTCTGGAACTGGGACACAGCTCCAGAACCAAAAGTGAAAGTGCACCTGAGGGAAAGATGAGGCGCTCCGGGACGAGACGGATGACCGACAACAAGTCAGAGCCACAGAGTCAAGAAAAGAGAGAGTGCATTAAGAAAGTGCTGCGAGGGGAACAGAGAGAGCAAGAGGTCGAGCTTTAAATGCACCACGAGGGGAAAAAGTATAACTATACTAGATATATGTCGAGCCAACAGCAAAGAGACACGGCAGCCTGCAAAACTAACAAACGATAACGTAGCTTGCCAGCAGCGTTCTGTAATAAATTCAAGCTTGAACGTGTCCTGCGCCGTCCTCTGATAGTGCTCTTATGTTGTCAGTGTTTAGATCTACCACAGTGAAGTTACTGCACTGAACTATCTGAAGAAAACATACGGAGACAAGTGCGGAACTAATTAAGATTACAGATTATAGCACAGTAAAGGAATCCCGGAGGTGGAAACCTTATTATTATGTGACTTGTTTGGCACAAAATTCACCAAACTTTTGTCCTTTAATGAGCAGCGAAACAAAGTAAAGTCATTGTCAAACACTGTCGTGTTTAGTCTAATATGTGTGAGTGTTAATGCACCTTTATTGCCTAACCGGTTGTGCAGTGTAAAAACAGCATTACAGGAGAACACACACACACACACACACACACACACACACACACACACACACACACACACACACACACACACACACACACACACACACACACACACACACACACACACGCGCAATGAAATGCAATAAAATCAAAGATTGCAAAATATTTCTCTTTCAGCAGCAGAGAGGAGATTTCTTACAGCTCACGCTTGTGTGTGTGTGTGTGTGTGTGTGTGTGTGTGTGTGTGTGTGTGTGTGTGTGTGTGTGTGTGTGTGTGTGTGTGTGTGAGGTCTCTGTGACACACTTGGCACTGTCAGCAGATGGGAGTTGCATTCACAGAGTCACTGACACAACGATGAAGCTGTGGCCTTCACGATCATCCCCAACACGACATCTGATATCTGATATCTGAATGATTAGTCTACATACATGCAGTCTGGCTTCTGGGAAAACTTTGACTGTCTCACAAAATGACAGTGACATGACGGCGCTGTGAGGGAGCAGCCGGGCTGATCTCAAACCAAAGGAAGTTAGCCAAAGTCAACAAGCAGGTTTAACCGCTCCAGCGTTCAGCACCGCGTCCTACTGTCTGACAACTCCATTTCACACCACACATTTCTAAAAGGAAGTGACTTTAATCTAGTGTTTTTGGGGGGGGAGAAGCCCTCTAACTGTGACTGCAATCAAGTTCATTTCCTAAAATGTCCTCAACATGATTTCCGTGATCAAACTGATGGACTTACATCACACTTATATTTACATCTTTAGTCTGAGAGCAACTGTCAGGACTCTCTGAGGCACCAAACATAATGTTGCTGTATGCCTACAATGACAAATAACACGTGTAATATATCATATAGAGTAGTATATTAGCATGCTAACTAATATTAGCATTCAGTTTAAAGCTCAGCTGAGACTGACGTGGAGCAGCTTTGTCAAACCACCAGTTTCTTCCACACGACAGCGTTTCGATGTAAAGCAGCAGTTTACTGACGTGTTGAATACGAGCTGGTTCACACAGCGAGAGCCTGTCGCCTGCAGCTCACTGCGGCGTTTCTTCTTCTTCTATTCCTCCCTGCAATGTCCTGATGTATATTCTGACCTGTAAAGGATTGGCCGAGTGGTGGAGTAATCTTTATTAATCAACACCACGAATGTCTTCCAGGAGAGACCCTCAAACTGAAACAACATCACGTCTCCACCCTCTCTGTTATGGCCGGCTTTGCACTCTGCCTATAAACACGACAACAGCTATACAGCGTAGTTCATATTCAGCATAACCTTAACCCCCAGGTTCATCCTGCCACCACGCACAGTTGTCTCCGGCTGTGAAGCGGCCGTGGAAACGCCTGCATTCACAGAGCGAGCTGCTGTCCTGCGCCTGTGGATGAACTGCCTCGGCCTGATCGAAGTTCAGCTACGTTTGACAGTGAAGGAGCCGGAGATTGGTCAGCCTTTTGTTTTCCGACTCCACCCTCAAGACAAACTTAATGCAAAGGTCAAGTTGTCTGGAGCTTTTGTCCATTAAACAAACACTTTTACAGCTTTACATGGAGGCTATAAATTATATATTTTAGTCTCGTTTGAAATTCAATCACAGTACGTCCACACGTGGCCTCAAAATAGCAGGAATGTATTTTCATGTCCGCAGTACTTCACAGCTCTTCACTGCCGCTGGACCAACAGTTCAACCATCGACCAAAGCAAAGTACGAGCTGCGAGTTAACGGTGCGATCAGATGATTAACCCTCTTCCTGTCATTACGATTCATTCTGTACTGCAGACTGAGGTCAGACACTATAAGACTCATCTGAAAATCAACAGTACGAACAGCGTGACCTACTGTACTCTGCTATCAAAGTCTGCAAATTAATCAGCTCCGATACGAACAAACAAGGTCATTTCTCACTGTGACACCACACGCGACCGACCTCAGACGTGTTGTGAACCTTGAATTTGGCAGATTGAAAGAGGTCAACGTGGAAGTTAAGTCTGAAGAGTTAATAGATGATGAAAATGCTTTATTTAGGCTTCTGGAGTCGAGCGATAATTATTGTTTTATAACAGATAATTACACATGCTGGTGCAACATGTTTCCACGCTGGAAACAAACACTTACATGAAGGTCATCTGACATGTTTCTCTGCCCGGCTGTCCTATCTGGAAATGTGAAGAGTGATAACCACACACACACACACACACCTATAAATACACAACAGTAAAACCCATTTTCAACGCTGGGGGTTTAAATGTCAGGGACCGAAGAGGAGACCTCGCACCGTCGGACAAACACTTTCTTTTGTATGAGGACATCACTAAAAATAAACCAGCGCGTCAGACGATCAAAATAATAATAATAAGAACTTATGAGAGAGCACTAGCTTTCCCCTGTAGCTAAAAGAGGGGACTTTCTTAGGGCAAGAAAAGGAGCATTAAGTGAAAAAGAAACAACAACAGCAGAAGAGATATCTGCTTTCTGTCTCAGAGGAACAAGTAACTCCACGACTAATACTGTTGATGTGTCTGAGGCTGCAGTTGGTACGGAGCATCCTCTGGGCTTCAGTCAAACAGTATCACCATTGTATTTAAGTCTGCTGAAGTCAACGTGTGCATATGTTCTCGATATAAGCTGAGAGTCATGCGTTAAAACATCTTTTTGCGTAATTTTGACTGGTTATCTGGTGACGTGTGAACAGTCCCGTTGTAGTAAACACGTCCAGCTGGTTAAGTTAAAAGCTTAAATGACATGACTCAACTCTGACGTGGGAAATAATAATAAAATAATAATAACAACCAGTCAGGAAGGTCCGTTCTCTGGTTCCAAATGTTAATATTTGCAGGTTTACTTCTTTTAATTAGATCTCTTTGGCTGTTGGACTGGTCACCTTGGGCTCAGGCACTGACGTGAACATTTTTACACCACTTTACACAACTTTGGACTAAACTTTTTCCTGCAGATAAGCGTCATCTCAGCTGCGAACAGCGAGGGACACGCTGTCCGGTATCGCTGCTACATTCGATCACTCGTTTGCTGGATAACCCTGCTTTAAAAATGCCTGCGTAGTCTAACTGCATTCCTCTCTGTACCATCCATCAGTGATCGGAGGCAAGTGACACAAAGAGAGAGAAGAGAGTAAAAGAGAAGGAACTCCGGAGACAGCGAGAGGAAGAAAAGGAAGATGATGAAAAGAAGTGATGCTGCAGACAAAGAGGAGACAGACAGGAACAAGTGCAGAAAGAGAAAGAGATGGAGCAGTGAAATGAAACCAATCGTCTGACTAATTGATTATTCGGTCTTAATATTGTGTGTTTCCTGTGTGTGAATGAGTGTGTTGGGTTTGTGCCTGCATTCCTCAGTACAAGAGAAAGTGTGTTTAAAGGGGGTCACTGATGTATTTAAAGCCTCCTGAGTGTGTGTGTGAGGGCTCTTTGTGAGGGGGGGGGGTCGCCTCTCTGTTGACACAATAACCGGATTGAACACCAACAGATCGAATGAATGGAGCTGCAGTCATCCTCCCTCCTTTGTCTTTGTCTCTCACACTCCCCTTCATTATTGCTTCTTTTCTCTCCCACACTTTGCCTCCGTCTCCCACACTTTGCCTCCGTCTCTCACTCTGTTCTTCTGCATTTCCCACGTAAATATGAACGTAAACAGTAACTTAAACATTATTTATACAACGCCTAGCTGAGAAACTTTGTTCCAAACACCTACATGTTAACATTAAAGTGTTGTCCTAAGATAAAACAAACAAATGCAAAGTACACAGCAACTAAAACATCAGTGAAACATATTAGTTGAGCAAGAATAATAAAAGACCTGCAACTCCTGCAAGGCTGTCATCTGTGAGTTACACCCGGGTGTAAAGAGCCACATTCTTTAATCTTGTTCATCTATCAGGTTTAATTCACTGCAGGAGCCATCGCTGTCGACATGTGCAACCAAACGTCAGTTTTAAAAACACACAAACTCTCATAACCGCACACTCACTCTGCTGCAAACAACCACTACAGAGACATTTAGGCACTCTGGTTGGAGTCGCAGCCACAGGACAGGAGATGACACACACACACACACACACACACACACACACACACACACACACACACACACACACACACACACACACACACACACACACACACACACACACACACACTAACCAGTAGAAGGCCACTTTATCGCCGAGTTTCCTCTCGTGGACGTTGTGGTCGAGGACGTTGTAGCAGATGTTGGTGGAGGCTCCTTCCATACACTTGACGAATATTTCTCCTTTGGTCACATCGAAGTTGTAATCGAGGAACTGACCCGCGTGTTTGGTCTTCCAGAAGAAATCTTTGGCAATGTCACCCCAGAACTCTGCAGGAGAGGGAGAACGGGATCAGACGGGGACACGTGTTCTGATTAAATAATGAATATGCTAATAAATCACAATCTCAGATACAGCTGTGAAGTCCTACAGGGCTCTCACGCGTTCCTGCATGAGTCGTAAGTAAGGTGTTCTGATTAATGCAACGCATTAAGCTTGCATGTTTCCTGGTGTATTTAGTTGAGTGGGCCACATGACAGCAAGACTGACAACTTATAATGTTTATTAAAGATGAAACTTTTGGTTATTTTTGCAATGAATCAATGATTAGTTTAACCTTTAAAATGTCAAAATTGACCACAAACGTCCAACAACGACAGAAAATGTTCACTTCACATCTGAGGAGACGTAAACACTAAATATTTAAAAGATTATATTTCATTATCATGACTGTTATCAATTCATTTACTGTTGGATCAACTTTTTGATTAACTGAGTCGGTTTTTTCAGCTCAGCAAACACACACACACACATTTCCATTACAGTACCAATCACTTCTTAGTTAATCGATTAATCGTTTGGTCTGTAAAGCGACAGAAACATCTTCAGATGTCTCGTTTCGAACGAGCAACAATTCAAAACCCCAAAAGGTATTTATTTAAAAACAGTGAAAAGCAGCAAATCCTCAATCATCCAATTACTTAAACAATGAATCGATTATCAAAACAGCTGAATACTTTTTGTCGCAGAGCTCGTAAACATCGTGAATTGAACTGAATCGGATTCACTGGTTTCCTCTTTCAGTACTTTTATAAAGCTAGCATTAGCAGCTTGTCATTAGCTTACTGGAAATCACAATAACCCAACCTCATGACTTCACCATGTTATGATCAAACTCCAGCCCTGAGCCCAGCCCCCACCTCTTATTACACTCCACAAGGAAACGACCTGTTTGATCAGCAATAGCTGTACAGATAAAGACCCCCCCCCCCCCCCCGCCTGGTAAGTTTAGTAGAGGCACGTCCCACCCAAAGGACACAGCAGAGAGGTGCTTCCTTATTACCAGTAAGCCCATAATAACCCCATTCAGTGCAGGTCGGCTGCAGTTAGTTAATTTGACAAACGGCTGGAACCCGGAACAATTAATCAACAATTTATTTTCTGTCAATCGACTAATCGATTGATCGACTAAACGTTTCAGTAGGGTACAGCTGATTGTTATTTGTAACAATAAGGATGGAGCTATAATTTGTTGACTGACTGCATTCAGTTTTTACATTTACTGCTTTAAAATCATTGCAAATGGAATATCTTATATTGTGATGGGCATTCTCCACTGTTTTATAGACTAAATGATAAATCGATTAATAAAAATACTCTGATTAAGTGGATAATAAAATAAAGTTAGTTGCAGCCTCATTAGTAAAACTCATTTCTCTCTTCAGGTAAAAGTCAGTTAAATAACAGAAGAGACACTTCAGCACGTATTGTAAAATGTTCATTTCTATTCACATTTCCAATTCTTTAGCAGAAAAAAACCTGTTCAGAGAATAAAAATGAACTCGAGAACAATGTTTCAAAAGAATGAAGTCAATTTTAGGACACTTTCATATCTGTGATAAAACTTTAAACATGTGCTGAGCTCCTATAACAACAACAACGTGTCACACGGAGCTTTGTTGTGTCGGAGTTCCTCAAACCCCTTTGACGCTGCTGGACCGACACGTGGAGGATTTCTGCTTATTGCCGCTGTGTAATATAATATTTGCATGTCGCGTTTAAATCAAATGCATGAGCTTGAACGCCGTATTATGGAGGCAGGTGCTGCCTACACATTGAACCTGACAGGTGTACTTCTTATCTAAGTCCTCGAAGCTGAATTGATTGAGATACAATAAAGGGGACTTACCATCGGGATTCTCTATGGATTTCAAGTAGAGTTCTTTATATTTATCGAAGCTGGGTATGTGAGCCTCCTTCTTCAAGTCTTCAGACCCGTGGAAGACGTCTTCCTTCGGCGCTTTGTCGGGAATCATCTCCGATTCTTTTCCAAGTTAGTAGACAAGAGATGTTGTGGCACAAGAACGCCGTTAGATAGCGATGGAAATATCGACTGCACGCAGAAAGCTTTCACTGCTACTCAATATCTGCACTGCAGGACGAGGGCGAAGAGGCTGCACAGACCCCCTTCAGCTGCAGAAGCAAGCAGCACAATGAAGCAATGCAGCTGCAGGGCTGGCTAAGTGCTAACTAGCAGGCTAGCAGCAAAGTTCATTCAGACTTCCTTGTTTTGCAGGATGGTTTTTGGTGCTTTTTTGATAAACCGTTGCGTGCAAAAGCCGCGTTTCGACCCAATACGTGCAGCTGCGCTTGTAAAATAAAGTCCAGGTTAGTTTCGGTGCAGCTCGGAGCAGATCTCTTCGCCCCTGATGGTAAAGTCCTGCACAGACGGACACGGGTGAGTGGGTGTCCTGCTAAGCTAACAGGCTAAGCTAGCTCACTCCAGTATGAGAGGAAAACAAGCGAGAAGCACTTGCGCGCCGAGACGAGGCCCTTCTGTTCCCGCTGTGTAGACTTGATATACTTTTAATTGTCAAATGAAAAACGTCCTCTCAGTCAGCAGAGAGAGTTTCATGCTGTCCGGGCGGGCGGAGGTGAACTGTTCTGTCCCGGCGGTGACAGTCGCTTCTTCTTCTTCTCCACTTCTTTTCCTGTGACAAGGAGCGCGAGTGTGCGCTGCTGAACTCTGTTTGGCCCTGACCAGCAGCCAATCAGAGCTCACGGCGCCTTCGCGTACTCCTCGAAAGCTCCCAATTCACAGCACCAGCAGTGGTAAATGCGACCGCTTGTTGCGTTCAAGTACTTATGTTTGTCGTAAATGTTAAAAGGACCTAAAAGGTGTTTTCTTATGGCGGAAGTTGTTCTATTTTTATGGAGTTTAAATGAAGAAAGAAGCTATTTATATAACGTTTGATATCTGGAATCTTCATACAGGACAAAACGTTTGAATGTCTTGTATATTTTATAAATCACCATGTTTCATTGGTACAAAATCATTAAAACTACGCGATTCTTTAGAAATGTAGGTATTTTAAGGCACTTACGATACGTAAGTAATTACACTTTCATGTTTTACTTTATTATGTTTATTTTATCTTTTACATTATTATTATTCGATTTCCTTTACTTGTTGCAGTCACGTTACTCAATTACATTGTGTGTGTATTGTAGTAAGATGTTATGTGGAGTCTAATTTTGTACAAAAGTAATAAGATAAGAGAAACAAACAAAATATACCAAATAATAACCAAATTATTAAATACATCTGTTTATCTGCTATGTTTAAATTAATCGAAAGTTCTTACCAATTTATTTGGTGTGTTGTGTACCCAAAGAGCTCGTAGTTACATTGTTTTTTCACTTTTGAAGAGCTGGACTTAATGATCTATGTCATTAACAACACTGCCCTCTATGGACAGAACTGTGTATTATATTTTTATTTGAAAGACGAGAAGACACAAATTGATTAAATTACAACAAACAAAAACATAAAAACGGTGATTTCTTCCATCAAGTCAACACAATAAAAGCTCTGTTCAACAGGAAGGACCTGAGATTGAAATTTTGAATGCAGGACTTTTACCTGTAACAGAGTATTTCTACACTGTGAAATTACTACTTTTACTTAAGAGTACTTCTCCCACCACTGAAGGTAGTAAACACATCCACAGACAGCTTGGGAAACTGGTGGCATAATAATAATAATAAAAATAATAATAAATTGGTAGTCTTTTGACACAATTAGCCTGGAATAAAACTTTATATCAGATTATGGCAGGATGGAGGTGTTGACCATTGAAGTTTGGTCTGCCAAACAGCAGGTGGCGATGATGAACTGAAGGATGAAGAGTTCCTTTATGTGTTGTGCGTTTTTAGAGATACGTGGTTCTCACAGGACAGCAACGCTATAAACACATGCTGAAGTACCCAACAGTATATAAAGTACTTCAAATGAGCTCAACCTGAAACATCTACAGCAGGAAAATGACACATGAAGGAATCCAGAAACATGAGAGAGAACAGAAACACTGACAGGGAACATTTTACTGCAACATGAGGACTTTTACTGCTGATATATATATATATATATATATATATATATATATATATATATATATTAGGAGATGGAGTAAACAGGTATAATACATTAACAAGATCAGTAAATGGATTTTCCAATGTGAAAACGCTTCTGTAAAAAGGTAAAACATCCCTAAAATCATGTGGCAGGTCATTTTGACTTTGACAGCTGAGTTAAAAACACCCGTTCGGACATCAGTGTTTAGGGTCTTAGCATGTGTGACTGATATATTTACTTTCAGGATTGCCGGGATGCTGTGTGGAGTTGCCTGATGTACAGATGGGGTGATGGGAGATTTCTATGTATTGACATTTTTAAATATATTTGAATAAATAGACGTATTTCAATACATATTTGTCACAATAGGTATAATACAACACTTTCCTTCACATTTTCTTTGAAAAAGTTACTAAAACAATGTTATTTTTAGTTTTCTCTGTTTTGGAACTTTTTTAATTTTCTTTTTGTTTCTTTTTATTTTGACAACTGTGTTTCTACTGTCTACCATTTCATATGTGTAACATTTTAAAAAGCTGACTCCCTTATTTTCTGATCTTCATGTTGGGCTTGTTTTATTGGTATTGGCTGATATCAGTCAGGGGCTGATTTTCTGTGTAATGAGTACTTAAATAAAGTCAAGTCACAAATCACAAATTTGCCTAAGGCGGCTTTACAGTCTGTACCACCCTCTGTCCTTCAACCCTTGATTCACAAAAGGACAAACTCCCTGTGAGAAGCCTTTTAACAGGGAAACCTCAGGAATGCAGGACTTTCACTTGTAATGGAGTATTATGACATTGTTGTATTGCTACTTTTACTTGAGTAGAGGCTCTGAGTACTTCTTCCACCTCTGACTGTGCGTCTGTTTCAGATTAAAGGGGAGGGGTGGTGGCTCTCGGGCCCCCCCCTCTGATGTCACAGCTCTGGACTGCTGAGGATCAAAGGTCAACCACAGGCCTGGACTGAGGGATCATGTGTGATTCACAACGACTGCTTTGTTTTCTGAGTTTAACTTTCATCTCTTCATGTAATCGTGTTCATCCGATTTGCTGCGTGTTTCATAAGTACATGTGCAGTGTCAGCAATTACACGAACAATTAGGCAGAAGAAAGGAAACTACTCTCGGAGAACAATCCAACACAGCATCAACATTTCTACAGACCCCGAAGGTCTTCAAGACGTCCACTCAAGCAGAATAATCAAGTTCAAACTTGAAGAACTGACTCTTCAAATGTTTCACTGTGTTAAAAGAGGAAAACACTTTAACACTTTACTAGATTTTGTGACATTTGTGGTTTTGAATGAAACATCAACTATGTGATGGATTACAGTGAAAGTTGGTGCATACATTCACGCCCCCCTCAGGATGAAATGTAATACGCTTGCTGATCCTCTGACTGTTCATTTAGCGCCACCATCAGCTCAAGATTTGCACTACACCTGCAACACATCGGCATGTTGATGTTAGCATTTAGCTCAAAACAGAGCTGCTAGCATGGCTGTAGACGCTCAGTCTTGTTATTACAGAAACATTCGGAGTTTGACGCTTCATGTTGAGCTTCAGCACACAGAAGATAAATGTTCCTCTCACATTCTCAGGTTTGGACAATATGTTTATGACACTCACACTGCTGCTCTGTACATAAACAGGAACGTCCAAAACAAACAAAGAGGCCGGCGTTGACGTGGAAATACTGTTTTATTGTCTGTACAAACTTGATTGAAGAAAATCGAGTTTACCAGAGTATAACAAACACATCAAAGTCCAGCAGAAACAGGAGACAGAGAGGAGGGGGACTCGGGCGGCCCACAGTGGACACGCTTATCGGCACTGATCGCTGAAGGGGAAAAGGTCAAAGGTCAGACGAAGCACCGCCGTTACCTTTAAAGCCATTATTTCACTTTGCTGAGACACGTTCAGCACACACACACACCTGCGTGGCGCTCAGGGACTTCAGCCACACTGAGGACGTACATGTTTCATGTATCAGTCAGGATTACTTGGAGATAACAGCTACGGATCCCCAGAGAGGCCAAAAAGTCTGAGCAACCACGAACATCTTCAGGTGTGCGTGACTGAAAACGTCCAAAACTCTTGCAGCAAAGTCTAATATCAAACACCACACACAGTCCTCCTCAGTAACATCTTACAATAACACATTTCACTACCATCATTACACCAGACAGTCGGCACACAACGTGAAGTACTTTCAGTGACTTTCCAGGAAAACGCCTCGAAGCTGCAAAAACCAGGCGATTGTCAAATCCTCTCCAGAGATAAAGAGAGAGAAACCACTGAAGTGATTACAGTAACAGACTGTTGGGGAGCCAGTGGAGGATGGGGGGGGGGTTACATTGGCACTGGGTTCAGTACAGAGGCCACTATGTAAAGGGGGGGGGGGGCATCTGCTCCCCTTTCACATTGCATAACAAAAAGCACTTCTTCACTAAGGCTCGACGACACACTCGTCAGAACTGCTCGAGTGTTCCCGGGTTCCTGCATTGAGAAGGCTCACAGTATACAGACACAGGGAAGTATCTCGGGACGGATCCCTAAATGTCCAGCAGTGTGTGTCCGTCCTCAGTGTGCTACGATTTGTCTTGGCATTGACCCTCTTAACAAACATGAGAGGGTTTCCCCCAAAAAACAAACTGTCTTTCTACCAGGATCTCTTCAGAAAACTGGTTAATGTGGAGCTTCTAAATGCTTAAGTCTGTCTTTTACAACAAGGGGGGGTCTTCACAGCTCTTAAAGAGTATTGTGGAAGTCAAACAGCATTTCCAATTAATTCTGAGCACTTATGTTAACCTGCTTGGAGCACCAGATGAGTGGCGTTCAACCAATATCAGCTTGACTTCCAACTATTTGGTTTGCTTTGGTTGCGTTTCAGGGTTTACTGGTTCTAGCTTTTCCTCTTTTATGTTATAAATGAAATATCTTTGAGTTTTGGACAGTTGGTCAGACAAAACAAGACATTTCAATATACAACTTTAGGATTTGAGAACTTGTGATGGTTAAAAATGCCTATTTTCTGACACTTTATAGATGAAACAATGGATTCATTGAGAAAATAGTCAGCAGATTATTGGATAATGACAACGTTCATTAGTTGTAGCCCTGTTGGGTCCCTACTCATTAAAACATTAGATCGGTCAGTTTTCTCAGACACAAATAGTCTCTACAATAGTAGGTTTAAAAGTTACAGTAAAAATCTTTGCACAAACTCAGATAGCGCCAAATATAATCCTGGCAGTAAGGAGCATTTTAGGAAACCCTGCACATCATCTTCATTGAGTTTCTGTTGCACTGCCTCTGTACTTCAGCACATTAGATTTACTCTCAAGTTAAAGTTATGATTTCAGCTTTAATTTGATGTGAGGTTACATCCACGTCAGATTAACAACAGAGGTTCAATGAGTGTGAAAACTGTTGAATTAAAGCAGAAAGTCGGTCAGAACTTGAGATCCGACGTGCTGGAGGAGTAGAGACAAAACAAAAACTAAGTTACTGCACTTGCACATCACCACACTAACAAGGCTGACTTCCACTTAGAAACAAGAAACTCCTTAATTCAAAACTTCCACAAAAAAAAAAAAAAAAAGAGAGGATACATTCTGAAAAAAGTATGATCTGGAAATTATTTCAAAAAGATCAAAGAAGAGTATTTGTATTTTTTAAGATGTAGTTTTACTGAAGGCAACTACCAGAAAATACAAAATAAACCTTAATACCCAGGCACCCTCTGAATGTGCAACATTCAACCCTTCTACTCATAGTATGAACTAGCAAGTCATGTCGCTGCAACACTTAAGTATGAAATGTCTGCATGTCTGAGAGCTGCTCTATCAGCTGGTCGCTTTGCACCAAAAGGAAAATGCTCAACTCAGCAGCCCAAAGCCAATTCATCTCCGTTTTTATTCTACAGAGTATATTTTGTAAGTCTGCAGCTGTGACACGAGTCTACATTTATAGCACTGTGGACACAAACCAGCACCTTTCATCTGACATGTGGCAGGAAAAACAACAAACAATTCACCAGAGATCCTTGAATTAAATCCAACTAATGAAAAACACCATAAATATATATTTTGTTTGCTTTATGAGCATTCGATGGAAGACAGGTGGTCTGCTGCACCCCGACACATCTGAGCTTCTGTCCAAAATACCTCCAATGTTGTTTATTTTGAGAACACATAAAAAATACGACTAACAGTACAAACATTTGCCCAAAAACAGACTTACATTAAAGTAAAATAAAAGTTATGAAGAATGTTTTATGAAAAAAAATGTTTTTTTGTGAATAAGGCCATTGATGAAGTTAAGTATTCCAATAACAAGAAGTTGCTGTTAACAGGTTTGTGTGGAATCAACACCAGAGTGTTGTTTCAAATTAGGTACAAATATTTTACAGAGTACAGTGGAAAAACTGGTCTCAAATTAGATCTACAATATACAATATTAGTATTAAAACAGGTCAATCAGGGGTGGAAAAGGAGAAAAAAAAAAAGGGGGGGGGGGGGGGGGGACACCTGTCTTGCATTCCCAAAAAGGAATAAGCTTTCAGTGCTGCACGTTTAGAACTCATTGATCCCACATTTTTAACAGCTTCAGGAAAAACAAAATCCAACATTAGTAATCAGAGCAGAAGATTCATGAATCCAGCTGAAAAAAGCACACGAGCCGCTTCGACTGTGGTCGGCTACATGCAGTGAACACACTGATCAGCCACAGTCGGAGCTCACAGTGTCCGTAATGTTAAGGAACGATCGTTTACTGGCTTGGGGCTGATTAAGGACCACTGGTATAAAACAGTGCATTTGCCTTAAAACGGTTGCTGCAAAAACACAACACGTACAAAACAATCAGTGTTGATGATGAAGCTTCTGACCATCGGGCTGCCGTCTGCGGAAGCTTTAGACACTTCATCTCACATGGACTCGAAGAGAAAGCCACTGTCCTGGGATCAAGAACTGCACATTTAGGAAGTCTGAAATGTCTAAAAAAAGTGGGAGCTGGAAGCCAAAAGACAACTGATCTGCTACAAGGACAGCAGCTACTTTCTATATCTGAAAGCCCTTTTCTCTCAAGTTCCTGCACACAAGTAAAATCTTTCCAACAGAGTGATCAGTTAGTGAGCGCGAGGAAAAACTCAACCGAAATAGAAAACAAATGTATATAGTTGAGAGCATGACCGACAGGTGCCCAAATAAAAAGGTTTCAAAACACACAACAGGGAAAACAAGACAAACAAAAAAAGAAATAAGTGGAGTGGGGGGGGCAAAGTGATAAAACAGTAGCATAAATTTACAAAAGCTCAAAATCAGGATGGTGGCAACAATTAGTCAGGGGTAGAAAAAAGGCCAAGAGAAGACCCGACTGCCGTCTTGTCCCAGACTAAACCCTGAGCCCTTCGGTGTCAACGTGTGCGGTCCACATGCTGCGGTTTCAGAAACACGTCGACTGCATCCCGCACTGCTGCTGCTGCTGCTGCTATGTTAGCAGTGCTTCTGTTTAAAACTTTACCATTTCAAATTAACAGCTAGCATGACTAAAACCAGGACCAGATTGCAGAAACACAAAATACACCTCAGATTTGGTTCAAAATGATGTAAAACTAAACGTTCCAGGTGGGAATAGGTTTTTCTTTTAGCTACTGCTGAGCGTGCATCTTCATCCAAATGAGTAAAACTCAGCGTCAACAGGAGAGGCACAAAATGGCCGCAGTGCCATCGAACAAAGACCGGGTTAGTTTGGGACAACGTGATCAGTGAGCTGAATGCCGGGTCTTCAGAGGAGGTTCATCATATGTGATTTGTTTCAAATTGATATTTAAACACATACAACCACACACACACACACACGCATACATACTCAAACACACACACACAGAGAACATCACCGTGTTTTTCACACTGAAGTCCATTACAAAAACCAGACATGTACTGCACAATCTGGTTTTGGGAGGGGACGGGTGGGGTTACAGGTGAGGGTGGGGGCGGGGGCTGGGATTCTCTCAGACTGACAGGTGTGTAGGAAGAAGAGGCAGTGACCGAGGCTTTGTTGATTATTGGTTAAAGGTGTTTTCAGGAAAGAAGGAGGTGAGCTGTACGGCAGCTGAAGGCTAGAGAAGTCCGGCAGGTTGGGATTTGGGGTCAGGAGAGGACAGGAGAGGTGAGGTGGGGGGGGGGGGACCACAAGTCGAGATAAAGTTTGGTATTGGATATAAAACCAAACTGGCTGTCTTGGCTTGAGGCGGGATCTTGAGGTGGGTTTGTAGACCAGGGCATCTAAGTGAAAAGTTGCTTGCAGTCTTGAATATTAAAACTCCTCCTGCTCCTCAGCATCCGGTATCACAAAACCCTCCTGGAGAGACAAAAGAAGGAAAGACAACATGCTAAAGACAAGAAAGACATAAATCAAAACAACACAATTGAATACGTGTTCACAGGAACTTTGCACGTTGTCTGTACAACAAGCCCCGCTGAGGACTGAGCCTCAGTGAGCGAGCTGCATGCCATTCCTCTGCAGGAATTTACGATGGCATCTGCAGTTGTTAACAGCAGAGCAAATGGGCTTTAATCTGGCATTGAACTCAGAACATATTGGTTTACAGAGGATACTTTAAAGAATACGGCTGGCGAGGTTTTATATTTTTGTTATCGTCAACAATGTGTCTCCGTCCCTAAAAACTCCTCACAAATATATATAGTTTCATGTTTAAAAAGGATCAGTCACGTCCTCAAACAGCTGCTCGTTGTAGTTTTTAAATCAAACCAACAGGAGGAAATAGTGCATCTGTTGGGGACTATTTTCAGCGGGGGATGAATCCACATGTGGTGCTCGAGTGAGTGTTTGGGGCAGCAGGACGGTGTGTGTGTGGGACTGAGTCCAGATAAACTACAGAGTGTGTGTTCATGTAATGAAGGAGCATGTCACCCAGTGACACAGTGAGGCTCACTGATGAGTTTTAATAGATTTTTTTATGGCTCAGGGGAAAAAGACACAGCAGACTGTGAGATCTTAAAAATCATCGACTCACTAATTTTCATTTAAAGGGGAAATGCAGATTACAAACTCACGTCTGTGGCGTAGAGGATGTCTATGATCCTCTGCAGTGTGGGGTCTCCCTCGCCTTCCTTCTCCTGGCAAATCAGCTCAATGTTCCGCAGCTTACCAAAATAAAAGTCTCTCTCCTTCTCCATGTCCTGAATGGTAGATTTCAGGATCTCCACCTGTGGAAAAAGGACCAAAACAACATGAAGTTTTGTTTCTACAGCTTATTTCAATATCATGTAAAAGCAGTTTAATGTGTTTGGTTGTTGTAAAATTAACAAGTTATTTCACTTTTCAACTTGATTGTATGGAGCTTGTGATTTTTTTTCACTGAGCACACAAAAATAATTTTTTCACAGCGGTGCTGCTGACCTCATTCATGAGCTCCGCCCTCTCCTCGTCGCCTCCCCCCATCCCCGGCTTCCTCGCGCTGACGTGAGCCAACTTGGGCGCTACCTTGGCAACCGGTGGCCTCTGGGGAGCTGAAGAGACAAGGAGGAGGCCGTTAATGACAAGAGAAACAAATCAATATCAGTTACAAACAGTTTGAGCCACAAGACCAACCAGAGCTCTGACCTTGACTGAGGGCCTTTTTAGGGGGTTTGTTGAGTGCTGATGTGGCAACGTTGGGTGTAGGCATGGCATCCTGGCCCTGCCTCGCCTCCACTGGGTCATACTCCTTCCCGTCGTAGTTGGCATCAAAGAACTTCTTAAACCACTGGACAAACTCAAAGTTGTCCTGGAACTTCCCCTTCACCAGTTTGTCTACTGGAATGATCTGGAAGCAAAAAGAGAGAAAGAATCAAGACCACGGTGTTTGTATGAGTGTCTGTCTGGTAGCTTCACTGTCATTACAAAGCATGCAACATGATCCTTCATGTGGCGTCGTGTTTGTGTCACCTGATGAATGAGGTCCAATAGTCTCTCTCATAGTTATAGCTCTGTTTTTGGTCTCTACCACCCCCTGAGGGAAATATCTGTCTCTTTAGCTGCTAAATGCTCCACGATGTTCAGCAGCTCGTCTCTAACTGTGTCCAACTGCTGTCTGCTGCTGAGCAGCTCGTGTACATGTATGCGTTTTTTTCTTCATCATTCTTGCTGCTGCTGATAAAGACGCTATGAGAGCTGGAC
Source organism: Enoplosus armatus (assembly GCF_043641665.1). Classification (NCBI taxonomy): domain Eukaryota; kingdom Metazoa; phylum Chordata; class Actinopteri; order Centrarchiformes; family Enoplosidae; genus Enoplosus; species Enoplosus armatus. The sequence continues at coordinate 24,596,633 of NC_092187.1, read as the reverse complement.
AGATAAACAACAAGCTGAAACTCACTATGAAGCTCTGTAAAGCCGAGCTGCAGGTTCAGCTGACAATTCTCTGTAGGTTCATCACTATAAGAGACAGCTTTCACACTGCCATCTGACACATCGTTAGTGGCAAAATACTTATTATAGGCTGTTTTAATAAAATAAATACAACCTTATTATAATTACAAAGTAAACACAATATAAAATTAACAAAATTATCATAATGTAGGACTTACTCACTTGGTGCTAGAGACATAATATAGTGGGTACAAAATAAAAATACTGAGGTTCCATAATCTGCTCTCCTCAACGCCCAAAAAACACACACAGTAAAAAATGCTGTGTCATTTCACACACACACACACACACACACACACACGCACACACGCACACACGCACACACGCACACACGCACACACGCACAGCACAGCACATCTGGGAGAGGGATCCCTCCTCTGTTGATCTGCCTGATGTTTTTCCATTTTTTCCCCTGTTAAACTGTTTTTTGGGGGTTTGAGTTTCTCCTCATCCAAATTGAGGGTCTAAGGACAGAGGGTGTCACATGCTGTACAGATTGTAAAGCAGATTTGTGATATTGGGCTACATAAATAAAATTGACTCAACTACTTAAGTAAAAAAAAAACCTGAAACCCTGAAACAGCTGTACGGGGACATCCTTCACTGTGACTGAGACGGCAGCTACTGACCTGCAGGAATAAAATTATGAACTAACAACGTATGGACTGTAGACAAAGCTCGGCCCAGAAAAAGATGTTAGTTCAAAACGCCCCAAAAAAGCTGGAGAATCGAAGCCACAGTGAGAAATAAGAGCAGCAGAACAAAACAAACGAAGTCAGTGGGAAAGGCTCAGCAGTAAACCCAATTACTCAACAATGGAGGAAGCTGACATCATTAGACAATACACACTCACAAAGCATGAACGAGGGCGAAGTCCACAATGCTGACACAATGCCTGGGATTATAACCCTGAACAGCTTCGCATACACTGATGTGCTCTACTGTATCTGTTACACCCATCTACAAAATGAAACGCTGTCCAGGCAATTCAAACAGCGCACAGATCTGCAGCAATGAGCTAAAACAAATGGACAACAGGAAGGAACTTGACCCATGAATAAATTATAGCAGCTTTGTCAATAGTCCTGCAAGCTGCTGCGTGTTCAGTCTGAAAACAAATGACTAAGCTGGATCTGCCCTGCCCTTTATAATCTTTGTTAGCCTTCTGACAATATCAAAACATTACCAAGTGTTCAGATCTGCAAGAAGTTCTTAATGGACTTACAAACACATTTAAAAAGAGGGAAACGCATAGTGTGGTTTGACTTCTGGCATGCACACCTGCCTGTTTTCATACGTGCTTTAACCAAACATAAACTCATGTCAGGTCAACTAAACCATGATTACTTGGTTCTACAGTTGAGCATTTCAATTTGTGTTTCTGCCTATGAATTATTACTTTTTGATGGATGAAAACATCTCAGAGTATACAGTATCCAAAGACTGACCTGACAAAAAAACCCCAAAATGACTCATGATCAGATCAGCAGAGTTTCAGTCTGCATATCAAGCAGAAGTACAGAACAACTGGTGACGTCACTCTTAAACACTTTATGATAGTCTGTTCTAACTCTAAACATTTCATTTTGTAGTAGCAGGGTTGTTACGCAGTTTCAATCTCAAAACTTTGGACTTTAAAAAAAACCCAGTTTCTTGCACTGATTTGAAATATTTGCAGTTTCCACCATTCTTTATGCAGTCGTTTTACATCTTTGTCACTCTAAAGATGATTATTCTTTACAGTGACAGAAGTGTATGAGAAGACAGGGTAGTAAAACTGCAAAAACAACAACAACGCAGCGCTGAAAAGTTGAGACGGATTCAATTTTTGCGGCTGCCAATCACGTACGCTGCGATCAGATCGGAAGACGCCCACGAGAAGAACGTTGTTTACCTTTTACCAAAAGTAAATGTGTGTTTTTAATCTGTTGATCGGGACAGACGATCACTCGTACAAGCCGGCATACTAGCAGCCCGGGTCAGGGGTTAAAGTTCTTCTTCTTCTTCTCTTTTCTTGTTTGGCAGACTGCTATTAAGTGAGTTACAGTTTACAACATAGCGTCACTCCCACACCGCCATACAACCCTGAGTTAATCGCCAGATTCGGTCTGAATGCAGCCTTAGCCTCTGATGTCTGTATGCAGCTTCCTTGTATTTTTTTATGTTTTGCAACTTTATGTTCATTGATATTTTGAGGCAAAAACAGTGGGTTGACATGGGCAAATGACATATGTAAGGGGTTACATCTTACAGGCACATATGTGTAGTCAAAAGTTATTTCATTGACAGTTGGAATCCAGTTGCCCTTTGTTCTGGACTCTGGTCAACTGGTTTGCCTGCAGCCATCTCCATGTGATGTTTTTGTTGTGAGCAGCTGAAAAGTATTTTGAAGAGATATTCATCCTGTGTGATTTTGCAAAAGAGCGAACAACTTCTATTTTCAATTCAAATTCTTTTCAGCAATCCAATATGAACAGCCAACAGAAAAAAAGAAAAAGATGGCTGTCACAAAATATTGTATTATGTTCTCCCAACAGAACTTCTATATCATAATCCTGGTTCTGGTCAGATGAACAGGTGCAGGTTACAGGCGCACATCACATTGTGGGCGAACTTAACCTTAATCTGTTGTCAAAGTAAAGAAAACCTTATACAGAGCTGTTCCTGTTGTACAGAGTGCCTGCGTCACAGGCTATTATCACCACTGCTCACGGCATCACGCAGGTATCAGCCTGTATGAACACTTAGCATACGATGGCTGCGTATTACAATCATTTTTCTTCAGAACTGTTCTTTTTGCTCTCAATCAGTTTACAGGTTTCTATGTGTAGTCAAAAAAAAAATTGCCCTCTAATATCAGAAACTCCTTATGTATTTCCAGACCTTCTGCACCATGTCAGCTGACATGAGTGCGGTAGGTGAGTGTTGTTACTTACTTTGTCGACTCCCATCCGTTTGAAGGAAACCTGCAGAAGCTTGAAGTTGTGGATGTATTCATGCTCCAGCTTGGCACCAAATTTAACTTTCTTCAGAGGCACAGAGTTGGGAAACAGCATGTCCATGAACTGGCAGTAGGCAGCACCTGGACAAAAATAAGAAGTTACATTACAAGACCTCTGATGTTTATCATAATCCATTGAGCATTTGCAGCTTGTTCAAAAATCAGTGGATGCCTAAAAACAAGAAAATTAAAAACATGTAGAGTGAGAGAGTAACAAAGATAAAGATAAAAATAGAGCTAATTTTACATTCAAGTGAGAAAAGAGAAAACTAACCGACATTTCTTTATTCAAATATTGATGGCACACTCACAAACCATCCATTTAACACCTTTCTTCTGTACTGTTGGCCAGTGAACGGCAGCGGAGAGTTTACAGCCTGGCTATCTTTAGTAGTGATGCATTTAAAAGGCTTGGCTTCATTCTTAAACGAAAACTATTACGGTACTGAAAACTACTAATTCGGCACCAGTATTTAACACTATCAAACAACACCAGCCCTAATCCATGTGCACCACCTTTCTACAATATTACCATTGCCCAAATACTGCTTTTATCTTGTCAGGTTTTGGTATTTTAGTGCAGTGCTCATACTACCAAGGTGCACCTGGATGCATCTGCTGAATCACCTGAAAATAAAGCAGCTTATTTTATATTTTAGAAATAAAATAATCAAATTAGTGCATCACTCAGTATCTCTAAAATACAGAGGATCCAGACTGTAGATCATTATTATATTGCTTTTATTTTGTCAAAGTATGTGGTACTTTTTCCCCCAAAATGGTAGAATATCTTATTTTGATATGAACTTTTAAACTGCAGATGAAACCAATGCTGACTAATATATCTGTCCACAAGGGATTAAAGCAAACTGTGCCAGCATCCGCTGTACTGACATGCCTTTTAAATTACACACACCTGGAGGTTTAGATATTAACAAGCCAGACTCTGCAAAAGTACAACACATGCATACACAGGCAGATGGGTGTGAAACAAAGGACTGAAGAATATTACCAGTTCATAAGGTGGCCTCCATCACCCTTTGAACCAGCGTTAGAAGATGTATCTGGCAACAACGGCCATGCAAGGGGTTTTATCCACCTCTTACAAAAGGGCAGCAAATGAAGGTGGAAGTCCTGGTTACCATCAAAGATGTCAAATTGGCTACCAACACCTGGCTAACCATAATGGTCATTAAAAGGGGCAAGGCCACTAGTGCTGATGCACTAAATCAGGACATCTCCAATCCAGTTGGTATAAAGAATCAGACCTCTCAAGATAGTAAACATAAGTACACTGTGGACAGTTTGCTAACTGATTCATTTCAGTTAAAATTTGAAACTGGGCAAGTTTGGAACTTTTAAACTTTTATTTTTTTATCTTTTAAGTTTTCCTATTGTATCTATGATGAAACAAACATGAATATGTTTTATTGGCTCATGTGATAAAAACAGAAGCTTCAGTCTTCTACTCTCCCATTGTCAACCTACTTCAGTATCAGTAATCAGCAGCAACAACAGCAGCAGTGAAGTCACACAGTCATGAAAAATATCATGCATGCTTACGCCTCTATTTCCCACCAGGATGAACACTCATCCTGGAACTGTTTCAGGAGGTCTGACAACTCTCTGATAATGAAACATATTGGGTCATCTCATGATAAGAGAAAGAAAAAGAAAAGGACAAATTTCTTACCTGAACACAACATTTCTATCTTGGTGAGGTTCATCTGTAGAGATTCATTGATCCAGACCAACATGTCATGACGACTTAAGTTGTCACTGGTCACTGAGGTCGAGTACACGTTCACAGCCATCGTCGGTCTGCTGACACAGAGGAGAGGACAAGAGTGAAATGGAGAAAAGAATTTACATGATGACTGGGTTATCTGTCAGAGTGGCTGGTAGAGCAGACAAACTGACTGGTCACAGGCTAAATGTACCAGTACACAGCTGGTGGCTAAGAGTTCATTTGTACCCTTGATGCTGCGTCAATATTAGGAGGCCTTTTTCAATGACATCTGAGCATCACAGCAGCAGTATTATTTATTAAAGAAGTCCGAAACTACAAATTGGCCATAAGAAGATATTTAATGGCCAATGAATGGCTTCTATGTGACTTCTATGAGCACAGAGTTGTCAGCTGTTGAGAAATAAAAAAACGAAATATTTTCTTTGAAATGTTCTGGATTCAAAGCAGAACAAGACAAACGTGCATGTCAACTAATATTACTACTAACTAAGAAGAGCTCAAACGATAGCCAGTTCATCCACAGACTAATCCTTTCAGTTGTTTTATTTTTTATGTCAAATCCCCGATATTTTTTGCTTCCAACATCTCAGATCTGTGTTTAATATCGTTATAAATATAATATATAAGAGGTTTTGGACAGTTAGTCGTTTTTTTCCCCACAAGTTTTACAATTTCATAGACGGTTCATTTGGAAAATAATCGACAGATTGTCAATAATGAAAATATTAATAATCCTCCTCGTCACTTACAGTTAGTAACATTCCGGCTAATAGCAAGTAACAGTTAGCTAAATGCAACAGGGCCCCGTTGAGAGACTTGGAAGCCAACGGTAGCGGCAGTTAGCCAACTGGCCAGCAATTTAGCTCCCTAAATGGCTAGCTTGGATGTGCGGCGACCCGACAGACTGTATGTAACAGTTAACTAATAATCTACAATCTGACAAATTGATTAATTCAGGACCCAATTTGCTTGTAAAGGCGACCGAAGACGTAGCTACAAGTAGCTATGTTTCTGTCACTAGCTAAACACAACCACCGGCTAACGTGAGCCAGTTTATCTCACAGACATTCGGACGTTTTCCCCGCCCTGAAATTCACCAAGCACCTCGCTAGCTTAGGTTAGCTTATGGCTGTTAATGCGACACACTTTTAGTATTGGGGGTTCGAAAGCGCCAGTTTTGTCCGCATTTCAACTAACACTTAGCTACAGAAGTAGACTATATCGTAAGCCTCGCCCACGTTGGTTTACACGTTGGTTTACTCGGATACATCCCGGTTATGTTCCTGCTAGTTACAAGCTAGCTACATCTGAGCTAACAGAGCTTAGCTGCCTCCTCAACCAGCCGCCGTTTCACATGCCGGCAAATAACGCTAAATGACACCGTGTTTAAGCGCCGTTAAACCTACCTTGCGTGGATTGAGTTTCACAGTTCCTGGACACGATTATTTATTTTTGTCGGCTGTGACCCCGTATCATAAAAAGCCTATCTGTAATTGTTTCGACGTTATTGCCACTTCTGCTTTTTCTTCTCTTCTTCTTGGCAGCTCACGTTCACTCTACCGGCAGCGGAAGAGCTGGTTCGATGACGTCAGGACGTAACGGGTAACGCCTAAACGTAACGACGGCGAGACCCTTTATGGCATAATTGAAGGGTTACCCCCCCCCCCCAATCTCAGGATTATCAGGGCTTGAGCCAGACCTTTCTCCGAAGTAATAAGCAAATTAATATCATTGGAGAAATGTCTGTGCACTAAACAAATACACATTTCACTCACAAAAATACTTTATGGTATTTTATATATTTATGGCAGCCTTTTTCACCTGAGAACCACATTGTGGCTTTTGTTACAGACAACAAAAGACTTGGATGAATTGCTGTGTTTTTGAATGCAAACCAGGAGAATAGGGATTTATCAGGGTTAGCATGGTCGTAGGCAGGATTTTAGAAATACTGCGGTTTAAATAAATGACAATAAATCCTAAGAATTAAGTATTGGGATTTTCACATTTATTCAGTTACCCATTCAATTTTCTGTGAATCAAATTTTCACACATAAATCCTGTTTTAAAGCCTTCTCTATACTGCCAGGAATTCAATTATGGTATGGGGAAGAACTAGGTTTCCAAAATCCTGAGAAAAAAAAAAATACAGCTAGCTACAGCCCTGCTTCTATGTTAAAAACCTCAACAACAGATAACAAACATCAGCTACGGGACACAAGTGAAATAAAGGAGCCATCCCTGGGATCATTGTTTTTTCTTTTATTGGTCTCGCCAACGGTCCAAAGACGAGACAAATAAAAATCCCTTATTTTCATTCCATCATTGATCCAAATATACAATATGCAAGATCAAAATGAGTTAAACACAGGCAATATTTATACATGTAAAAATACTGCATGTCCCTCATTAAAAAACTATCAATAAAACACAGTATGTGGTACAGTACAGAGATGATCAAGGGCAGATTCAAACACTGTCATACACACCTTCACACCTCTAAATCCATTCACCTGGTGTTAATGTGCAAAAATACTGTACAGCCGCTACACTACACTTACCCCCCCAAATCCACAAACAGTTTTCAAAACAATACAATCATCAGTCAGAATAGATCACAGTACTCTGTATTGTGTCTTATACTGTATACAATAATCAGTCAATTAGGCCAATGTGCCTCAGTGGTCCAGAATTATTCATGACAAACACTTTATCAGTAAAAAACTAAAAGTATACAATATAAACATTTGGCATTGATTCAGTAATTTGTCAGTATTGAACAATATTGTCAGTTACAGCTTATGTTAAAAATGGCAGCATAGTTAGACAATAAAACATGACAGTAATGATTCTGTTTGAATGATTTAAGTTCAGTTCTCTTGACAAAGAAAGGGAACTTTTTAACAACAAATAAAAAAAGGATAATTCATAGACTTCCTTAGTGTAAAGATACAGAATGATTAACTTTGGGTAATAAGAGAGTAAAGCCTTACAAATGTCTCGACACAGGTGATTATTAAGCAGCAGGTAACTGTATCAGTATGGCTCTTATTATTACCTCCACAGGCAGCATAAAGACTCTTTAGTGCCTTTGTGTCCATCACAGTTTAGTTGCTGTAAAAGTGGCAGTGCACACACACCTGTACACACACACACACACACACACACACACACACACACACACACACACACACACACACACACACACACACACACACACACACACACACACACACACACACACACACACACACACACACACACAGCTCCAATGCAACAATAATATAATTAAGATTATACTGAATTACTTTCTATTTCCCAGAGTTAAAAAAAACACAGCAAAAGATACAAAGATAGAAAAAAAGTTAAAAACTGATTCTCAGTGAGCTGTGGATGGGAAGCCTCAAAGACTTCTCAAATATCTGAATACTTTTATCAACACTGATTCAGTTAGTTAGTTTTGGTACAGGAAACAGGCAAGAAAAGCAATGTTGATGCAGAATATAACGTTTTTAAAACCACAGCAGATGTAAATCTTAAGAAAAAGTAATGCAACAGGAAACAACAAACATGATTAAAACGTCACAGTAAAGCAGCGAGGCAGCTCCCAGACCAACATGATTCGACAGATTAAAAATGCCTCTTTGTATAAACGTCCACCAGGTCGAACATTATTTCTTATCTATTTATTCAAAAATGGGTAAAAATCTCAGGGTGTACGCCGTATGTAGACGCATGTATAACCATAGGGTGTTAAATACAAACAATACAAACAAAAAGGTTTAGATGGTTTTTGACTCAACAGCCCTGGAGGAAAATCAGCTGAATTTGATATAACATCATCAGCGTACAGCACCATTGATTCTCTCCTCCTGTTTCTTGGACAGAATTAACCATATGAGGGTGTAAAAAACAGTAATAATATATCACCATTCAGGACAGTCTGCCTCTGCTTTTCAACTGTTTTTACGCTTCCAAGCTGAAATGTGTGAGGCTAGTAGCACTATTGACAGTCACTGAGCATTCGAGGAAAAAAGGAAGCATTGGTGGTGTCTTTGAACTCCTGTAGCCGGAGAGGTTCAGGAGGAAACACAGAGTTAAACCAAGAACTGGAGGGAGCTTGATCTGCCATTTTCAAGAGTGGCTTTGGAGGCCGAAGTGACTGCCGTGCATGCAAACTGCACGTGTGACAAAATGCAAGAGACTCAAGTGCAGAGGGGACCCTGTGGCAGTGATCCACAAAAGCCCGTCTGTGAGCGCTGCTTAGTAGGAGGCTGCTGCATAGACCCTTTATGTTCCATCTAGTTCTTATAGAACATGTGGTGGGGAAAGACCCTCCACACACACACACACACACACACACACACACACACACACACACACACACACACACACACACACACACAATAAAAAACATGACCAACCTCCCTTAACTGAGTTGCTGCAGTTCTGGAGAAGCAGGGGAGGACGGGGAGGTGGAGGAGCTGGAGGTGGTGGATGTGGTCAAAGGAGGCAGCTCCTCACAGGCAAAATAGTCCTTCAGGGGAGCGAAGAGGTGACGGATGACCGGCACACTCCACGCCTTCCCCAACACCTTCTGCCTCTGCTGCCGGTTCATGTTCCTCACGTCGGTGTAATGTTTGGGGAAACCAAAGATTCTGGTGAACAATAAGGGAGACGGTCATATGCGTTAGCTGAAGTCTCAATGTGTTCAATGTAGAGATCAGACAGAAAATAAAAAAAAAAAAAAACAGAAAATCACCAACTACTTTGATAATTGACAAGTAATTTAAGTCATTTTTCAAGCAAAAATGCCAAATCCTCTCTGGTTCCAGCTTTTTAAAAGTGCATATTTGCTGGTTTTCTTAGTCGTTCATGATATCTTAAGGTTCTGACCTGTTCTTTGGACAAAACACGACATCTGAAGACGTCTGCTTAAGCTATAGGACATTGCAACAGAAATGTTTCACTGTTTTCTGATGTTTTATAGACCAAATGATCAATCTATTAATTGAGAAAAGATTTGCCACATTAATTGATAATAAAAAATAGCCCCAGTTAAATCTCAGAAATAAGGTGAGTCACTGGGACTCTGTGAGAAAAAGGTTTTCTTTCTTCTGTTGAACTGCTCTCCAGTATACCTGTATTTTCATAGTATACCTGTATTTTCATATGTCAAAACAAATCATCCTATAACTGTTCATTGTGTCCATACTGTTTTTAGTGTTTTTGTTGGGTTGCTACCCAGCAGCTTCACCACAGCGGGAACCTGGCTATTGTTAGCAGGTTCCAGTACAGCAAGTTGGGAGCTGCTGCTGCTGCCGCGTAAGAGTACCATGTCTGTTTGTACGTTACGCCCTCTCTTCTCTGCCTACTGATGTTTTCAGCCCAGAGACACCTAGCCACAACCGCACAAAGTGCAGGATCCAACAATAAAGGGCTAGCAGTCCACAGCATTAAAAGTCACAGAGCAGAGTGACAGAGTCAACACATAAAACCAGCCTTGAAACTAAAAGTAAAAACAGCAAGTGTTGAGAGCCGAGCGGCAGCAGGGAAAACAAACACAACCAGCAAGGGATCCATCAACACCTTCCCCTGTGTATACACACACACACACACACACACACACACACACACACACACACTCTTAAACATGCCTACTTTTCTAGTTCGGTGATCCAGAGGATGTCCTCTCTGCCGTTCTGGAGGACAGGCAGCAGAGGGACACCTTTGCCCTGCTTCAGAGAGTTTGCATTAGTGGTGATCGTCCTCACCTTAGTGACCTGGAACAAAAACAACACACAGTAGTGATTATTTGTGCCTTCATGAACACTGTAATCATAACTGCTTAAAAGAAAAAAAAGAAAAGGGACTGTACATAAAACAAAAATATGAATTAAACTGAAGCAGAGGTTCAGTCACTGACCCTGGCTTCTCTGCCGATCTCTAAACAGTCCTGGAGACTCAGCTTGTCCTTCTGGGAGGCTATAATGGGCCTGATGGGAGATAAGCAGCAAACAAGTGAGAAAACTTTATTTATATGACATTTAAAGAAGAAGTTACAAAGTGCTTTACAAGATGAAGAAACAAGACCGAGTGAAGAAAACTATAAATACAAGAAGAAGAAAGTGTACAAACCATAAAATATGAAGTCAAACATCATCTATGAAGATTATGAGATAAAACTGTTACTTCTACTGATACCACTACTGCTACTGGACACTAAGATATTACTACAGTCAAGAACATAGTCTGAAAGCATTCGTTTTGAGTAATTTAACCCTTATAATTCACGATTAATTGAACGTCTTACCTGCTCATCCCCGGGATGTTTCCCCAGAAGTAACGAGCTCTGTGTGCAGGGCTAACTTTGACTGCATCCACCAGCACCGGGTTGCACTGTCGAAGAATCAGAGAGCAGCAACAGTCATTCTCTCTGAGTTTAGAACAAGTTATTTTGAGAAAAACAGCAGTGCAACGAGGAAGGAAGGAAGGAAGGAAGGAAGGAAGGAAGGAAGGAAGAGAGGAAAAAGTAAAGAGAGGGAAGAAAAGAAGAGAAAAGTAGAAAAGAGGAAGGTAAGATAAGATATGCCTGTATTGCAGCAGCTCAGAAATAAGTACAGATAAACAGAGAACATTTTTTTTTTAAATCAAGTAAAATAAAAATAGATATAAAAATAGAACCTATACAAGAGCACTCAAGGAGCCACCAGAAACCAGACAGAACCCGATGGAACGAACCTCGAGGAAGCGGCAGATGTTGACTTTGTCATGTGTGTTCATGAAGACTACGTTCTCAAACAGCCAGAAGAACGGCCGGGGGTCTTCCTCTTTGGGCTTCAGCAGCTGAAGGACGCGGTAGTACTCGAAGAACAGCCTGCCGGTGCCCTCTGCCGGAGAGAGGAGGGAATTACAGCAAAGAAGAAAGAAAGCCACACTCATATACAGCATCTGCATAACAAAATGATCGATATGATCAAAGCATTGCAGAGGCCAGAAATATTCTTTAATCTCCTTTCGGTAATTCTCTTCAACTGAGAGACGTTAAGTTAAACAATATTTTGCTCCATTTTGTCCGAATAAAACAACTTTTTGGCTTCTTAACTTGGTGATTAGAAACACAATTTATTTAAAGCGGACATGAATACAACACAGTTTCGTACCATAGAGGCCTTTTCTGATTGGGTTGACGATGGAGAGGTCATTACAGGGGCTGCCACCGATCAGCAAATCAAACGGACCCCACTGCTCGAGCTGGATGTGAAGAGGAACAAGGAGCTGGTTTAATTCAGCACTGAGGTAACCGTCACTTCAGTGACATCAGTCGAGCTGTATGAGCGGACGTCAAATAAAAACCAAAGGATTCAAATGTGTCAGATATCAAACAGAAATATGGTCGGAAGAAAGACGATTATATTAACATTATCGACTGTGTGTAAAGATGTGAATATTAAGAAAAACAAGCAGCGCAAGAGAACATACATGTTCCTGGGTGATGAACCGGGCGTCACCAACATGGATGACCTTGCCATCGTGGTTGACGGCCGCCACGGCAATTGAATCATCGCAAACCTCTGAGGCAACGTATTTCTCTACTTTGAAGCCAAGATCCTTCAGCACCAGGTGGCCTGAAAGAATACAGAATGTAAGCTTCTGACAGACATCAGGAGAGAAGACGGTCTTAACGTCATGTGCGTGCCCTCGCTCTTTGGGAAGACATATAGAATATAGAAGTTTAACAGCGCTGGTAGAAACACAAATCGCTCAGTGTTGGGAGACGGGGCCCAGGTGTGTGTACTCGCCTGTTGCTATGCCATCGAACAGGGAAAGAACTCGAACTGGTCTGCGCAGGTTGGCAGGGATGGACGGGTAAACACGGTGAGGTTCCTACAAAGTAAAGAGGTCAAAATAATGAGAGACAGAGTGATTCCTCATTAACGAAAAGAAACCTGCATTTTAGAAAAAAAAGGGAATTTGTGCATTTAGTCATTTATTGTAACTTCCTCATTTTGTCAATTTGTGACATTTTGTCTGAATACACACAGTGATTAACGCGTGTGTACAGTGTACACACATAGTGTACTTTTCTTTATTGTTCTTGTACTTCCTTTTGCTGCTGTGACACTTCCTGCATGTCACTCAATCAACAAAGTTTATCTTAAAAAAAAATATAATTACTATTATTACTAGAGCTCAAGCAAAGACAAGAACAAAATAAGAGCACGAGTACCAAGAACAGAATTGTGAAAGTGAAATTAAGTCCTGTTTCATAAAGCTGAAACGTCAATTCATCAATCTACAGAAAATGAATCTGCTACTATTTTCAATGAAGTCATTTTTCAAACAAAAAAAATAATTTTGTCAGTTGTATTTCATTGTAAACTGAATATATTTGTATAATATAGAACTGTGTTGAACATGCAGATTAATTGATAATGAAAATAATTGTTAGTTGCAGCCCTAAAGATACATTTATTTTAATGTAATTCAACTCTCCTAACTCTGTTTTTATTACGAAGAATGGAAACCATGCGCAGCTTCTCCTGTCATTGCATAGTGAAGAATTAATATTTACACAGACATTTAGTGTGTGTAACACAGTGAAAATATTTGAAGGTATTCAGAGCGCAGGTGAGTTTGCACAGTTATAAAAAAAAATTTAAAAAAAAAGACGTGCGGGTCACTCACAAACTCCATGGCGCTGTTGTTGGCGAATAACCCCTGAACACGGATGCTCCAGTCCTCTCGGGGGATCAGGGCACCGTGGGGTCGATGAGGCTGGCACAAGAAGCAGATCCACGGGTCCAGCAGCGTCAACGAATCAAACGTCCCTGAACCGACGAGGATGTTCAGACAGTCCGCACAATAAGATCTGCAAATGTAGAGGAGAACGAGGAGAGAGGTAGAACGATTAATAAACGATGGAAACCACCGGCCTCGACTTCTTACCTTAATAGCTATTGAAATGTAGAGAAAGAGACGAACAGACCAACCTGCAGCAGCTGTCGTTGCCGCACAGTATGACCTCCAGTCCATAGCAGCAGATGGTGCAGTAGGACTGATATCCATCTTCATCATAACGATACAGAGTTTCTGTTAAGTTGTCCTGCAGGGACGCAGACAGCATCAGAGCCAGAGGTTAGAGACATTATAACACACTTATACACAGCGTTGAGCTTCGGTTCACGGTTTCACACATTAACACACATTCACAGTGCACTGAGGAGCCCTTACTGGTTGTAACATAAAGAGAAGATGATGATGATGCTGCCTTACTTTACACTCCAAGCAGAGGCTGCCTTTGAACAGAGGGTGGAATATCTCAACGTCTTCAGTTCCACAACACAAACAGACGCCTGCAGACACAATACAGAGACAGAAAGAAATAGGAGGAAGCAAGTGAGCAACGAATGAGTGACTGAGTGAGTGTAATGATCTATATGGATGCAAAAAATGCAACTATAGATACATAAACCAGTATGTTATCCATAACAAATGTGACATACTTCAAGAATCAATGAAAGCTTAATAAGAGACTCACTGGAGTATTAGCAATTCTTACAATACTGTGCACATGTAAACAAAGCCACTAATCAACTGACGGATATGATGTGCGTGGACAAGATCATTTCACTGTTTACCTACAAAATCAAGTATTTATGCATAAAAAAGGTGAGAAATTTAGAATTAAAAGGACATTCAAGATGCCCAAACACTCACCTTCGATGTCCAGTTTCATGTCCATGATCATACGAATGGTCTCCTCTGCAAGAAGAGAGACCAATAACTGTCTAATAATAAACGCTGTAGGATCAATAACTCAAACGCACTTGGCAATTTCATGTAAAGCACACATTTAACGCAGGAGAGGTGCTGTACGAATAAAGTTTAATGTTATTATTGTTAATCATAATAAAAAGGACTGTTGCAGCTGACTCACTAGAATATCATAGAGCCCATTAAAGGTGGGGGGGCCAGTTGTTCACCAGCTGTTCAAACGTATCTCTAAACACATACGTTATAAATAGACTAAGTTGGTACTAAATATTTGCAGCCAGTAACCAACTGAGAAAGCTAACGTACGACCCATTTACACTGAAGAGGTAACAGAACATGGTCGACATGTCTGACCTGTTTATAATGTTGTAAATGTGGATTTTAAATTACATTTCACTAAATCTTTGAAAGTGTTGCATATAAGAAGACTTAAATTGCGTTCGTACCTCTGAGTTTTTGGTCCGGCTGGGTGTAAACGCTGGTCGCCTGGTTGACCTTGTTGTAAGCTTTGTTGGAGGTCCTCTTCTTGTACGGCACAAAGTCTGGTGACATGTCGTTATCAAATCCATCAATCAGACTGCTTTTCTTCTTCTGGGCCTTCCCTCCTTTCCACCCTCCCTTACCCTTCCCTCGTCCCCATCCTTCTCCCCAGTCATCTTTCTCTCCCTCCCATCCTCCCTTCCCTTGTTTCCCCGTCTCTGCTGCCCATCCTCCTCTGGATCCCTTCTCCTTCATGACTCCTTGAGTGCCTTTCCCAGCCAAATCAAATCCTTCCTCCCATGCAGTTTTTCCACCTCCATCTCTGCGGGGGGGCTTCTCTGTGGAGTTGCACGACAGTTTGTTCAAGGAGACGGCCACATCTTTCAGCTCAGTATCGCTGCTCTTGCTGCTCATCGGGGTGGAGGGGCTGAGGAAGGGATGAGAAGATCTGGCTTTCAGGAAGAGTTTCTTCTTCACCTTCGGTCTGTAGTTTGTTTTAGTGACACCTGGACAGAAGACAATCAGATGTGAACATCAGATATTTTACACAACAATAAAGAAGTTACCATGACATGTACAATCTGCTGAATCATATTAGTAGTATGAACCTACTGTACATGCTTGAGTCAGATCACCTCCTGTCTTACTTCCATATTAGTCTGTGTGGCTCTTTTCCTGCAGGCTTCAGATTATTAGCTGCTTCATTTTGACTGTAGTTTTATCTGTGAAGGGTTGGCTGTGCATGCTAAGCTGTGAACTCAAGTTCTTACGTTTGAACTCTTTTTCACCAACGGCAGCTTTTCATGTGTATTCAAAAATTAACTGTGAGCTTGAGCTGAAAGTTGGGACTCTGGGAAAACTATAGAGAGCCGAAGGGAAACCATAACTCGTGAGTATTCTTCCATAAGTGAGAAAACTTCAAAAATCTCATTTGTAATAATGCCAAATTACTAAAAGAAACTGAAAAAAAAAGAAATGGCAGATGAAAAAAAATGAGAGATTTCATTAAATTACAATACCTGATGTCCAGCACTCTTAATGATGCAATTAAAATGTGTATTTAATATAAAACAAAATCTCTTCAGGCTCTTAATCATAATAATTCATACCATCTATGGCAGCCCCTGGTTTGAGTCCGTCTGGCCCCGTGGGTTGAAAACCTCCAAAGGCCCAGTTTAACATCCGTCTCAGCAGCTCGTCTCCGTCCTCAAGACATGCAGGAAACTGCTTCTTACAACGTAGAGCTGCCTCCTGACAGACAGACATGAACATGCGTCACACATCCACACTTCACGTTCAGGTCTGAATTTGTTAATGGAGCCGGACCTGGTGAGATTTGATGTGTTGGAGTGAATCCGATCCCACGGACAGGTATGTTGTCTGGGCAACACCCACTTTTCTTTTAACTCCTCTTTACGTATATAAACACACAGAGACACACAGACCTGCAGGGACAAGAAGATGGCTTCTCGGTAGGTGACGAGGACGGCGAAGGAGCTGGCACTGAAGTGCTGGGTGAAGGAGGCGAATGGTTTCAGAGCCTCCATACTGACCTGGAATCAGAGCCAAGAAACCAGTGCAGAGAATGGAAACAGATATAAATAATAATATATATCAGTAACTTGGCAGGCGTTGTCAGTTTGTTTGCTGGGGACCTGTAGAGAAACTGATCTGGAACCAGGGGTGAAAATGTGGCAATATTCTTGTGCCGTCACGATGTATATGAAGCATGTATGTACATGATTATGTACATATGAAGTCATAGTCAGTAACTGACTCACCTGAGAGGACATTCTCTGTCCGTACCACTCCACCATCGCCTCCCCAGGAAGTTGATTCTCTCCCCTGCAGGGCACGATGACGGCTGGCCAGTGAGAGAAGCCCTCCACCTGACCCCAGACCAGCTCCCCAGTCGCATCCTGCACAACACACACACACACACACACAAAAATCAACGTCCAGTAACAGACTCATGCAGCACTTTACAGAACTATCTGTCTATTTAGAGCTCAAAAACAAATAACTGTCACTAGTCGAGACGCACGTGCACAGGTGTTACCATGGTGACCAAATGATCTTGCATTAATATATAAGGCTGCAACTAATGATTGTTTTCAATATCGATAAATCTGCCAGTCATTTTCTTGATTAATCCATTCATCGTTTAGTCACTAGTGTGTTTAGAAAATAGTAGAAAAATAGTGAAAACTGCCATAAGTGATGTTTTTAAATGTGATATTGGAACAGTCCAACACCCAAAGATATTTCACTATCATATACATCCTCACATGTGAGAGGCTGGAACCAGCAAATGTTTGGCATATTTGATAAATGACTGAAAGGATTCATTGATTATCAAAATAGTGGCCAATTACATTTCTTTTCAACTAAATGATTCATTGACTACTTGTTGCAGCTCTACATATGTACACGATGATTCAATAGTCTTGAATTCATGCTAAAATCACATATCTGCTCTCACAAAATCCTGTAGTTGGTCTGCTTTGCATTCACACTACAAATGAAGTCCAGGACCGAGATTCTCCTTTCAGGCGGATTCTCTCCGGTTGTTTAGTGTGAGTGACTTTGAGTGACAGCTTTCAGACCAGCACAAATTAACTAAACTAAACTCAACTGGCATATACGACAGAGTTCGTTTAAACGAAACCAAACAGATTCGTGTGAAAACACCCTGAAATGCCACCAAACAATTGTGATGGTCAGATCTTAAGGATCAAAGAGTTTTTATACTTATTCGAATGAGAATGTTTGAAGATAAATGCAAGTTTGATTTTAGAGCTACAACACTTTTTTAAACATTGTTAGCCGCTAGAAACATTTCCTAGTTGGCTCAGCTGAGACTAAACCATTATGTTTAAAATATTATACATAAAGCTATGTATGTATATATGTACACAATAAATAACACGAGGCTTCTCTGAATAACCTTACAGCAGATTTTACCAGCAGTTCTGCTGAGTTCGATGGTGTGCTGGTTGAAACCATGACGTCATCATCATCGTCGTCGTCGCCCACAACGAATACAGACTCTGCCTGTGGAGTTCTTTGACCTGCAAAACAATGACAATGAGCTACTGAATCTACTGAACTGGAAATTCTGCTCCTGTTCATCTTGAAGCGACTCCCTGTGGTGTGAACACCTGGCCTTGTCACCGTGTTGCTAATGCTATTCACTAATTAATTAAGACCATGTATCATGTTAATAAACTAGCCCTTTTCGCACAATTCTTACTTTCTGCCTTCATTAGTCTGCTGGTCCCACACATCTTGGACTCTTCGGTGATATCTACCACATCTGATAAAAACAGAACAAACAGCCACGCCGGTTATTATAGTAAAATGTTCATGGTGATGAAGCTGGTAACAGATCTACCTGCACAGTGCACACCTGACAGTCTTACCAGAGGAATTGTCCGTGTAGTCTGACTCCTCAGGACTGCTGTAGTGTTTGGCAGGAATATGTAGACTGGGTTTGGCCACAAAACCCTCATTATCCTCTGATGAAGTCTCTCCAGCCTCCTCTTCTTTCTTCTTGCCACCATAATCTGTCTGAACGGGCAGTTTTCTTCTGCGGCTGCGTGGTCTTCCTGCCCACCTGCCTGCTTGAGGTGAGGCTTTGGAGGTTTCCTTGCTGTCGGGAAGTCTGTTGGTGCTGTTGAACACCTTGAGACAGGAGCAAATACACATAACTAGAAAATGAAAGAACACAAACAACACATATGCAGCTGGATGACTTTTCCAGATCCTGGTGTGTAACACAAAGTATACAGGCAATGACATACAGATGTCACTTTCTATTTGAAATTCAGACTACCATTAAAATATGAAAGAAAATTAAAATATCCAATCTGTAATCATCTGAGTTCAAAACTCTCATAAAGGATAGACTATGTGGGTTACAAGCAAATCAATTTGATTTTTTTGAAAAAGTGACACAATGACTAAAAAAATGACCTTTTAAGGTTGCTGTCACTCGTAAAAAGGCAGTCTGCTAAGCTTGTCAGGTGTACAAGCCTCCTCAGTGTTCAGCCTGCCACTTTCAACCTGTTTTTGAAATCTGGATCTGGGGCCATATTCACAAAACATCCTGGGGCTACAAGGAGCTCCTAACTGGTGGATTAACTCCCGAAAATAAGTCCTAACTTTTACGTTTTAACGTTTTATTAGTAATTGCAGGTAAGGTGATTAATAAAAATTTAATGATAACGAACTTTTAATCCATATTTTAACACGAATCGAAACAATCCAATAACACTTGGACACTGATAAAATACAGTTTTACAAAATGTTGTTCGACAGTTCATTAAGTGCACGTTAAATAATCACCAACTGCTATAAATACATAAATAAAGCCGATTTCATGGCCGTCGCTAAAAGTTGCTCTCAGCAGCTTTGTCTTAAGAAGGAACTCTTTACTTTTAGTGCCATTTAGGAGGACCCCTAGTGGTGACATAAGATCCTTTGGAATACAGCGCCTGATTTGGTTGGTGAGCTTCCTGAATAGATTTCTCTTTTAACACTCACCTTAGCAAACACCTGCGTCCTGCATAGAGAGCTCGGCAGGGCCAGGAGGGTCAGGAGGAGTCTCCGCAGAATAGAGTGTGGTCTAATGCCATGCAACATCTGTACAGACAACACAGGAACTCTTGTAATGACATTTGATATTCAATAGCAATGTTTCTACAGCAGCTGCTGACCTAGCACTTTATCTACATGGAGTTCTTTTCACCAGTATTAAAAAAAATCATAATTACAAGGATTTTCCAGTCAACACAGGTGTTGATTCCAGTAACCCGATATTTATACATTCCATTCAATAACCGTTAGTCGTGTTGTCTGTATACCTTCATCCAGCAGTGACCTTCTCCTGTCCCGCTCGCCTGCTCCTCCTTTGTGGTCTTAATGACACGGAGATAGTCGTATGCTAGTTGATGTTGTTCTGGAGACCCAGCCTTACACAGACCCAGCTGAACCCCCAACTCTAACAGCACACACCTGGACAACGTACTATCCTGAAGGGGAAACACAGATATCATACACAGATTGGTAGGAGCATTTGATTAAGTAGAAAGTCATTTTAAATAGTTACATACGATACTGTACCCAGCAACTCTGAAATGTTCATATTTTGTAAATAAAAGAAGTAATTAAAGTTACACAAGGCAACAGGTGTACACAAGGTGTAAGAGAAAGAAATCTTCTTACATCGATATTTTCAGGATGTTTCAGCACTTTGCCGATATTCCTTAGTGCCACGTCTCCAAGCTGCTTAGGAATACTCTCCACTAAACTCTGTAGTGCCGCTTCATAGAAAGTCGCTGCATCCTTCAGGAAGTCCCTCCTCTCCTGCTCCCCCAGATCCACGACAGCGGTGGCCCACAGGAAGTCTCTGGCTCGAGGACCTACATTCACCTCTTCTGTGGGGAGCAGCTCCTTCACACTGCTGAGGAGACGCAGGTCTCGCCTCCTGAGAAAGCTCTCTGCGACGGAGGGCCGGAGGAGACTGGCTGCGTAGGAGTGAACCAGCATGGAGGTCAGCTGGAGCTCCACAGCCACGTCCGCTGTGCCATACTGCTGCAATTCTTGGAGAGCTCGGAGGGGCTCCAAAGCATGAGAGAGGAACAGGAAGTGCAGCTTCACTTTATGATCCATCAGCTGGGTTCTGATCCTGTCAGTGTCCTCTGCTTGCCTCAGTGACTTAAAATACTCCACCAAATCCCTCCAGCTGCTGACCATCTTCTGCACAGTGTTGATGATAAATAAACACTGTGTAGAGATTGAACAGGATGGGTTGTAAGACTCTGCATCAGTAAATAGCTCTTTCAGACTGTCATTGACAGAGGGGCAGGTGGAGTAGTGATGGTGGAGGTCTCTAATCAGGTCAACCACGCAACCAAAGGAAGCCCTGAGTCCGGCCTGGCAGGCTCTTCCTGCTACCCCAGAGAGGCCACAGAGTGATACTAACCCAGGGTTGAAAGCCTGGAGCGGGGAGACAAACACCTGGCTCACCCCTGGGTGAGGAGCGTTGCAGTAAAACACAGCAAGGTTGGACAGAGGGAGGCCAAATTTCTTCAGCGTCTCAATCAGAGATTGTGCATCGGCGTGTCTGTCTGTGACAGCGTCAGAGTTCATGTCCGCTGGGCTTTGTGGATCAGAGGTGTCAACAGTCATCTGCAGAGTGTGCAGCAGCCTCACCACACTGACCCCCGAGCTCAGGTCGAAGTAGCCAATCAGGACGACACTTGTGCGCCGTCCTCCACCCAGCTCTACCCCCACATAGAGGTAGAGGCAGTACGGCGTGTGACAGCAGGCCTGAATGATGTCTCTGGGGTGGGCTGGACTCAAGATGGCAGGAACTGAAGGGCCACAAACCAGAGTGTCTATACCTGGATTGAAGTTTGAGTTTGTGTCACTACAGTATCTTCTGATGAAGCGCAATAAAGTATCCCTGCTGTGGGAACTACTCCCTTGATTCCCGTTGTCCACTGCTGCTTCTGCGAGTTCCACCCTCTTCATCTGCTGCGCCTCTTCTTTCACTCCTGTCTCCATCTTCTCTGTTTTCTCCTTTGTCACATCCACCACATCATCCTCATCATCAGATATCAATACTATCACATCTGCATTCCTGTTCAAGTCCTCCCTTGGGTTTTCTTTCCTTGGCTCTTCCACTGTTTGGCCCCCCATCTTCACAATAATTTCCAGTTTCTGATGAGTGGCCTGGGAGGAATGAGCATCTATAATGGGAGAAAAAAAAGACAGTGAGGCGCTTTATCACATGTACCACAATAACCCAGGTAACTAATGTATTTCAAATCATGTGAGAGGAAACCGGAAGCACCACCACGATAAAGACAAGATGTGTGCGCTCTCAAAGTAAGACATTGGAAGAATCACACCTAAAACAGTCCAAATTTAACAAAGTCTGAGCGTTATGCAGGTGTGACAAATAGACAACTGTTAGTAGGATATCTGTGTAACACCTGTGTGCCACAAACACTGCTCCCACCTGAGTCAGGAACCATACTCTGTCCGCCTCTGGCCTCCAAGGCATGGTACTCCCTGCCACGGTTATTCTCGTCAAAGAACATCTTAAACCAATGCAGGAAGGTCAGAGCCACTATAGAGTTCCTCTTCATCAGCCCCTCCATGGGGATGTACTGGAGAGAGGAAAGAGGCGGGGTTAAGTCTCATACTTGTGTTTACCTATCAATAAAAGATGTTTACGGTGTGTTTCTATCTGCTGGTACTTAAATCAGAAAATATTTTCACCAAAAAATGAAAAGGCTCTCAAAAGGGAATCAACTCTGTAGACCAAGCAAATGTTAAATGTTTTCAGATTAACTGGTCGTTCAACACTTTTGTTACAATACTCACTCTGACCACTCCGACTTTTCTGAATGCAGCTTGTAGTAAACTGTAGTTGTGAATAGAGTCCACCATGTTATTGCTTTGGAACCGGACCCTGGAAAGGTCCAGGGACCCAGGAAACAACCAATCCATCAGCTGGCAATAGGCTGCACCTGGATATTCATAGAAACACACACACACACACAAGTTACTGACAAGGATCTGATGACAAGTAGGCCTGCTTTGAAAGTATTTGATTCAAGTCCAAACAATAAGGGCCAGATTAACTAAGACAAAGGCAGGGTGTTTAGCGCCTGATTTACTGAGGCAGCAGCACATTGCGCAATCAGCTCTGGGGCCTGAGATCATTACTCTCAGAAAATGTCATGATCGTTCCGAAACATTAACTTTGGCTTTAGGTTCACTCATAAAACTTAAATAGTGCAATCTTCAGGTTTAATTATGTTATTGAGCCAATAAGAACTTCATGGGAAATTATTAGGAGATATACACAAGCCAAGACAAGACAAGCGGATGTGCAGAGGAAGTTGATCTAATTTGTTTCACTAGAATTTCGAGGTAAATGTAGCCACAAACGTCTCAGAGGCAGAGAATTTGCCAAGTAAAACCGACCTTTGCTAACTGAGTGATACATATGCACTATAACAGCATGAGGCATGACGTTTGTTGAAGTTTCATTCACACATTAAAAACACACATGCATGCTGACCTACCTGCCCATATCTGCTCCACCTTGGTGAAGCCTGTCTGTAAAGTTTCATTGAGCCAAGCCAGCAGCTCATATCGGTTCGGTAGCTCTGAACTCACAGCTACATTCACTGCCATCTCCTATAAGAGATGGACCTGCAAAAACACCACGTAAATATGTCTTTACATAAGAGTCAAACATAAGCACTGATCCTTTACTAAGCAAATCAACAACTTAGAAGTCACATTCCTGAACCTGTCACAACAATTAAATGGTGTTCCTTACATTTTATGATGTGGAATAAAATGCAGGAAACCTTCAGCACAGGTGCTATAATTATAGTGTGTATTTATAAAATAAATAAATGAAAAAAGTGGTTCCCAGGCTTTTGACATGGCTTCTGGACAACTTTTCTTCCAGCATACATCCAGGGAAAAATAACAGCCCATGATACAGTCACATAAAACTATGTTCTTAATTGTCAGTTGTTTCGTGCCTCCACACGATCACAAAGACGACTACTTGTGGCTTTTCGCGCGAAAATGCTGCATTCAAGTCGCGTTAACGCGCCGTTCATCTTAGATTCAATAGATGAAAAGTAAAATAGCGCTAAGGAATTCGGGATTTTCTGCTCCAATTTGCTTGACTCCGTTTAGTCTACAACCTATAATTCAAGTTGTCATTTTGTTTGTGTTTACGAATGACCAAGTCAGCAACTGCTACTTATCATTTGTAGTTTACAATGGAATGTTTGCCTTGCTTGTAAACAGTTCAAACAAAGTATGAAACAACTGAAACACTGCGAACTGCGTTTCCAAATGAAGTAAACGAATGAACTTTATTTTTCAATGGTCGACGTAGACGGCAGACGTAGTGCGCATGCGCCGACAGTGCATGCAGCCTGTCACTCCTGTTTGTTTTCTTACTTTTCTTATTTTTCTTACTTTCTGCTTTATTTTTATTGTGTGACCCCCCCCCCCCCGACAACCATTTGTGTCCAATGCAGCAAGATGTTTTTGTCTCTACGCCAATCAGATTAGAGCGGGTAGCATCCGGACCAATAGAATCAATGGAGTCCGCGCAGAAGAACGCAGAGGATGTAACCGGAAACTGATGCGGAACTCAGATCAGTTGTTTACAGTACGGTCGGGTCAACAAGCACTACAACTTTGGCCGAAAGAGAGGCCATGATGGAACACTTTACGGGGCGGGGGGGGGGGGGGGGGGCATGTAACGTTAATGTCAGGGTCCAAACAATACCACCTTAGCTATGAACCGAGAGCTCTGGCTATAGTCCCTACCCAGGCGTTAGCTTTGACAGATAAAGTAAAATAGCCATATAAGTTAACATAACACAAAATGACACATAATGTTCTAAACCAAATTTCCAAATTTTGCCAAATGACAATAACAGTTTAACACTATTAATCAACTGTTCGCTGCGACTTAACTACCCGAGTCAGTCCGCAAGTAACGTTAACATAGCGTTAACTTAACAAAACCCAACTAAAAGTTTAATCAAATGCTTACGGAAGCTAGCTAGTTTATATAACAGTCCTGCGATTGAGCCAAATTACTTCATTTAGAGAACGAGTTTAGTTAAACGCGTAATGGATGAAACAAGTAAAGACATTAGCCGGTGAGGCTACATAACTTAACGCAAGCTAAAACGTGAGCTAACTTAACTTCACAGCGCTACAACGTGCGTTACGATAGAACACCGCGGATTTAGCGTGACTTAGCTATGACGTATGGTTGCGTTAACTTTGAGTTTAATCTTTGGGAAATATTTTCAGTATGCGGTTGAGAAAAACACCGTCTACTCACCCTCTCCATGTAGTTTCTTGTGGGTATTTAAACAGTAATCAGCTCGACAAGACCTCCAAACCCTAAACCCACCCCTCGCTCCCGGCTCGGCTAACGTTACCGCTCCGCCAGTTCAGTATTTCTAAAATGAGTGATTGACAATCTAACGTAGTATAAATAGCTAGAAATATTTAAAAAAATACCAATCTGCGCTCATTAATCTGATAGTGATCAGAAAATAACGTCACGTAACAGTTAGCGTATGTACTTTGCTAACAACTATGCTACGAAAGTCACATTTAAACAATTGTGTTAGCATGCTGAGCTAGCAAGGTTAGCAAGATTACCTGGATAGCTTTTGTAGCTAACTTTAGCGTACTCAACTGTGGCTAACCTCACGCCTGTCCTTTATTAACACGTTAGCCGACACACACAGCGCCGTACAGCTGGTAATGCACCAGTTAAACATTTAGGTGACTATTACAGTGTTTAATTGAAATATTTTAATGTGTAATTATTTTCTTCACCAAAAAAAAAAACGCACACAGACAATTTGGGTTTGTTTCATTCAGTCATTTCCTTAATTACATCACCTTCATTCTGGTTTTGCCATAGATTCTACAGAAGCTAGTGAGGGTAGCCAATGTTTTTCTTCAGTTCTTGTTCTGCTTGACACTACTGACCACAACAATACATCACTTACTGTACTCCTGTTGTGATTGTACTCATAATAGTTTGACAGAACGCAGGTCTCTGATTGGCACATTTTGTCTTGTGGCGTACCACAAGGCTCTGTATCAGGACCACTTCATTTCTTTACTGTATATGTTCTCAATTGGCAGTCTTCAGCGAAATTCAAGTTCAATTTCTATGCCAACAACACTCAGATTTTACATTCCTATTCTGCCTGGAGATACTGATTATCTGTTTAAACTTTGTTTAAACAAGTGTTGGGCCCAATGTTTCTTCTAACACCACCCTCAGCTTTGACGGCAGGAACATTCTTCCAAAGCCAACAGTCAAAAACCTGGATGACGCTTCACCTTAATTGGAAAAACACATTAATATTAAAAAAGGATGTTTCTCCCATCTCCATCACATCGACCAGATTCCTCTGTTTCTAACGCAATCAGGTGCAGAAATTCATGTATTTATTTCATACATCCAGACTTGCCCACTGTAATGTCCTGCTCTCAGTTCTTCCACAGTCCAACATTAACAGTAGTCCAAAGTACAGCCATTTTGTACTTTTGACCACAAACACAAATTCTGTCATTATTTCAATGGCTCCCTGTTTCATTCAGGCCAGACTGTAAAATTGTTGTTTATTACATATACATTTGTCATGGAAAGCACCTTCTTATATGTCAGAACTATTCAATCCTTATACTTTCTCACTTAAGCTCAGATGACAAAATGCAGGCTATTAACCCAAATATAAATAGTTTTTGACAGAAGCGCTTTTTCATATCAGGCTCCTTTTTTTGTGGAATAAATTCACTCGATCAGAGGCGACCAGATTAGACCAGAAGATATTGAGATTTTTTTAAGAGAAAACCTTTTTATGTGCCCTTATTAATTAATGTATAACTGGTTGTTTGTTCAAATGTTGTTTGTTTTATTTATTTTATTTTATTTTATTATTGCTGTAAATAAAACATACACTTTGCTATATATTTCACATTCACAATTAGACTAATACTGGAACAATTATTGGACTAGTTGATAAATAAAATGCTGATATTGACAACTGATAAACCATTAAAGTTATTTATAATGTAAAATCCAATCATTTTCAAGTGCTTTTTAATACTTTTGGGATTTGGGCCAGTTGCTCAGACAAGCTTTTAAGTTAGCTATCTGAGTTTGTCATTATTGTGATGATAATTAGTGGATTAACCAATAATGAACAGAATCCTTACTTGCAACCTTATTGACCCTTGCAGACCTTTCACCTCTGAGAGGAACATAAAAAAAGAAAAAGATAAATGTACACAAATTGATGAGCATTTCACACAGGACACAGGCAGTGGTTTTTAGCAGCCAAGCTGCTTTTTATTGAGTAAAAATTATATATAGGTTGCTATAGAAAGTACACAAACATAAAAAAAATACATCAAATGAAGTATAAAAATAGCACAGAATCTGTTCTTTTGAAATGCTTTTGCACTGTAGATTCATAAAAAGGCAAATAAAGCAAAGAAAATAAAATGCTAAAATGTGATTCTGATAAATGATGCAGCATAAAAAGGTTAAAACTGTTCTCAGACATCACACTCTAATGGTTTACATCTAAATAATAAAATATATCAAAAAGCTATTGATTAATATGCCCTATATCGTGCTATAACACAAATTTCAAGAAAGCTTTATACTGTTCATATACAGTATATCGTATGTGTTCTCAGTATAAGAAGTCTTAAAGAGCAGTTACAAAAAGAAAAAAAACTAGGATTATTTGCGTACTGTTTTCAAGCAAAACATTCAACAAGTTCAGCAGTATTAATGAAGCATGTAAACAATTACTTTTTGGTCTTTAAAGGACTTGAAAACTCAGGTTCCTGGCATGTTAATGGACCTTTTGAGCACCACAGAGGAGTCATTTCCAAAGGAACTGGTCACTTAAACATGAAAGTAAAAAGTTCTTTATGAAGGCTTGTGCATTTTGTGTAAAAAAAAAAAAAAAATGTAGTTCTTGGTCAAACAAGAGAGTTAAAACACTTGTAAACCTTTCTATCGATACAGTACGCAAAACATTGTGTAAAAAAGTTCCAGTGATAAAATACAAGCTATATATATATACAGGGCACATGGGAGCAGAAAGCTACAGTATATATTCACAGAACAGAGATCCTATAGGAGGAGTGATGTACAGTTGCCCCTTTGTCTGAGGTAATGCCCGTTTAGTATGATTTGGTGACAGCCAACAGCATTTAAAAATCTTCCAGTTATCAAAGCAAAACGATATTTCAAAGGACGACACCAAGTTTTTGAGAACTGGTACCAAAATAAACTGTCCAGTAAACCCCTGCGTCTGGTGAACATGCTAATGCTGAAGAATACAGTATTGTATTAGTAACTGAAGGCAAAACACCTTCTACTATCCAATCCATTAACAATTCAGAAATAGCACAGACTGTTACCAACCTGTCATTATTAAGGAGTATTAAACATTATTGCAATAACTTGCACGACTCGTTTTCTCACTTTGAGGGTAAATACTTAAATGACTGTATTTATCCAGACTGTATACCACAGCATGTGCACCACACAGGACAAAGCACAGAATCAACCAGCATCATGGAGATGATTTTCATGGCCGTCCCCTTGTCAGATTTGTTTTGGAAAAACTCCTTTAAACAGTACGTTTAAGTAGTCAGTGCTAGTTTACAAATAATATTGCGTGTTCACCAGTGTTTCCCACCATTTTGTTTGTTTGTTTCTGCAACAGAAACAGCTGTAAAGCCACATTTACACACAGTGACACTCCTGGATTCAAATGAACTTATTTTAACCAGGATCATCCACACATGGAGACGATTCAACCATTACAGTAAACTACAACAATTCTCTAAACATCTACAGTAGGATAACTCTTAGCTGTCTGGAATGGTTGGCAAAAGACAAAAACCCATTCTCTATATCTCTGTTTTTGCATTGGCTTGTTTCAAGTATTTGTATGTAGCTATCAGGGAGATGTGACCTTACAACAGTATAACTCAACGTTTTACACTATCTATACAAAAACATGTTCATATAATCTCTAATAAAAGTTTTTTTTTCTTTTTTTAAGGAAGCTATTTTGTTCATATGAACTCATCTCAAAGCAAAAGACAGAAAGTAAAAAATGTTGTTTTTCTCACAACAAACTATGAATATGAACTCATCTAAATATAAAGCCAAACTCCTGCTTGATTTCCAGGTTATCTTCCGCTCCACTAGCTTCCATTGCTGAATATATCTTCCTTTCATTGGTCTTGTGAAAACCTCAAACATGGTACTAAGGGTTTCATCCCACATTTGAATCTGTGTAGGTAGATTGTCTTGTTGTCGCAGTACCTGTCTGGCTAAGACTCGTGGGGTATGTTGTTGGTGAATGCTAACAAAATAATCTGCGTTTTATCTCAGGTTAAAATGAACAGATGCTCGTCTTTCATCGTACATTTGTATGTGTTCATTATCTTAGAATTTGGACAGAAAACTCAAGCATCATGTTTCAGCTCTTCTAGACAGGCCGATGAATGAGAAAATACATTCAGGCCGAGGCTAGTGGAACAGCAGGTCGACCAAACAGGGAGCAGGACTTCAGCTGTCCATCTTAAGACTTTGGTTCAAGTGAGCTTAAAAGTGTTTTTCCTTAGATCAACAGCCTGTGTCAGCAGGCTGCTCCGACACAGTTTGATACGGAGCCACTTAGAGAAGTTGTACCGTAGGTGCCATGTTGTTCTCTATTTTCTACAACTACTAAGTGTTGTCAACTTAAGAACAATACAAAGAAAAAGAAATCCTATTAAAATCATTGTAAGACCTAATGTTAATAAACGAGGCAGAGGGGTCACAAGGTTTCACTGCTCTTCCATGAATCACTCCTGACCTTTGACCCTGCCTCTCTTTCTCACCCAATGCGGTAGTGATAAACCACAGCCAAAGGTGCTCACCTATGCTGCATTGTATCTCTGTGTTAGTGTGTGTAATGTGTGTTTAAGGCTGCAGTGCATCATCACCAGGATCTAGAAACTAACAGCTACTTTCACTATTTCCCAGCTACAGTGATTTTTAGTGAAACTGGCTATTTGCCCGCCAAAGTGGCCAGAAAACGTCCAGCTCTTTACAAAGAGCCAGCATCACAATAGAAAAGCTGGTGTTTATTCACGAGTGGCTTCTGTTTGCTGGTGATGCGTGGCGTCTATTCACAGGCAAAGTAGTCTTTCAGCGGTGCGAACAGATGCCTGATGACGGGGACGCTCCAGGACCGGCCCAGGAGTTTCTGTCTGGCACCGCGACCCATGTTGGACACGTCTGTGTAGTGGACAGGGAAGCCAAAGATCCTGCAGGGTGACAAACACACAGCCACCATTACAGTCAGTGTCACAGTGGTGCTGAAGCAGGAGGACACGATGTACATTTCTATCATCCAAATAAATCACTCATACATTTGATTTTAAAAGTTCAAACGTTTGTCAGCATCATTAAATGTGTGTGTGTGTGTGTGTTTCCTGCTCACCTCTCCAGCTCAGTGCACCACAGTATGTCCTCCTTCCCGTTCATCAGGACAGGGAAGTGTTGATCCTTCCCTTGTTTGATGGAGTTGGAGCGGGTAGTGATGGTGCGCACCTTCCCAAACTATGAAACAACAAATACACAGTCAAACAAGTGCAACCAAGAAACCATTTTGCA
Organism: Enoplosus armatus; assembly: GCF_043641665.1. Taxonomy (NCBI): domain Eukaryota; kingdom Metazoa; phylum Chordata; class Actinopteri; order Centrarchiformes; family Enoplosidae; genus Enoplosus; species Enoplosus armatus. The sequence continues at coordinate 24,566,267 of NC_092187.1, read as the reverse complement.
CACAAAAAACATGCGCCCTCATAACTGACTTTATTCTGTTTATATCAAACCTTTGCAACTCTGCCGTGGTCCAGACAGTCCTGCAGCTCCAGCTTGTCCATCCCAGAGGCACAAAGAGGCCTGAAACAGAGACGAGTAATCACATTTATATACTGTATATATCTGCTGTCGTATGCAAAACTCACACACAATATAAAACTGGTCTTTTGAGTAAATGACAGTAAGTTAGCCTTAGATGCTGTGTCGTAACATGTTGACCGCCACAGAAAAGTCACATAAACAATGTTAAGAGTTGAGGAGTCTGTTTTGTTTCTTTGAGAAATCAGAACTCAGATATGTTTCTGAGTTGAGTGTGTTTTCCTAACCTGTTCATGCCCGGCAGGTTTCCCCAGAAGTATCGGGCACGGTGAGCAGCAGAGACCTCGATAGCGTCAATCATCACTGGATTACACTGCAGAAAAAAAATAAATCATAAATGCAAGGCATTCAAAATGATCCTCAGGCACTTTCTGGTTTTTAATAATTCTTTCTTTCACAGGAAACCAAACGAATACCAGGGGATGAAAGGTGAAATCCCTCTATGCAGAAATTTAGTCTAACAACGAACATTATTTGTTTAAATGTAAATGGTTGCAGGGGTTAGGGCGTCTCTGGCTCATGTTTGGGATATTTACAGCTGTTGACACTCTGCAGTCCCTGTAACTCACCTCCAGGAAGCGTGAGATGTCCCTTTTGTCATTGACGCCCATGGCGACCACGTTCTCGAACATCCAGAAGAACGGCCGGTCCTCTCCTTCTTTGGGCTTGGCCTCGCTCAGCAGACGGTAAAACTCAAAGAACAGCCTCCCTGTACCTTCTGGAGCAACAAAACACCGTCAGAAACCCAAGAAAACATCACCAACCTGCAGCTCCAGTGCTTATAACCATCTCCCAGGGGTTCACCTAAACTCATTTATTACTTGGTTTCCAACAGACTTTAATTTTCAGGTTAAACCGGGGGGGTGGATTACTGCTCATCTCTTGGATACATTGGTGCCTTTAAATTAAGAGTAATTAACCAAAACAAACTTTAAATATGCCATATAAGTGTCACCAAACCCATTTGTATGATTAAATCCAAATTAAGCGTTAAAAACACATCACAGTCTCAGGTACTTACCATACAGGCCTTTCCTCGCAGGGTTGACGATGGACAGGTCGTTGCAGGGACTTCCTCCGATCACCAGGTCAAAAGGACCCCACTCCATCAGCTGAGAGAGACAAACAGCACCACCAAGTGTTACACTGAGGGAGCGACAGCTACTGCATGAATAAAACAACAAAATGACACTGGCACAAAAAACTGACTGATTAACAGATTTCCTGCGTTACGTGTATCTTCTACAACATTTACTTACAAAACAGTGAGATTTTAATACCAAGAATCATCCAATACTCAGGGTGACTACACTTTTTTATGTTTGCAGATGTTTCCTCACTAATGTTTAATGATTGGTGGGTGTATGCTCTCAATAACTCACTGGCTCTCACATCAAATGTGTTGCCAAAAGGAGCAACGTGATGATGAGGATAGAAAATTCACATTTCTGCTTCAATGAAGATGTAAACATCTTTAGGGCTGCAATTAACACTTACTTTCATTAATCTGCTGATTATTTTCAAGACTAAACAAATCAGAAAAACAGCAAATACTCATATTTAAGATGCTTGAACCAGTGAGTTTTGGGCATTTTAACTTTATTACTTTGACGATTATTCAATAAACTAAACAGGTGCTGATTCATTTTCTGTTGCCTGACTAATCAATGAATCCACTCAGCTCTAAATGTAATTTATCCATTTAACCAGCAACAGGCACAAGACTAATGATTTAACCCACCGTCTAAACTCCAACATCTGCTCACCCCTTTGTCCTCTTCAACCCTTTCACACCCACAAACCCATCCTTCCCCTTCTTTCCCTGAACACAAGAGTCCTTTTACAGCGGACAAAGAGGAAGGAGAGGAAAGAAAGAAAAAGGAATTAAGGAACAGAGAGAAAGAGAACAGGAGGTGGAGGTGGGGTGCTCTTAATCTCTTACATAACAGCTAATAGGGAGAAGGGACATGAACCCCTAAACACGCACACACACACACACACACACACACACACACACACACACACACACACACACACACACAGCGTGACTAACAAGTGAAAGACTTCCTGAGGGGATTTACAGAGGTTGAAGCTGCTCTTTGTCCTCCGCCCTGAACCACGTCACTGCAGCTGCCCGCCTCTGTTTGCTGTGTGTGTGTGTGTGTGTGTGTGTGTGTGTCATGTTATAATACAATCAGATTACTTAGATTGACTCTAATGTCTGTGACATAGCCTAGCTAGCTAGCATCCGTTTATAAACAACAACAATTTGTAGCTTTTCAGGCTGTTTGTACCCTTTTACCCCTTTTGACACCAGCATTTTATCAGTGAGGTTGCCAGGCAACCAGAGGAGATGCTGCACAGAAGTACTGGGCGGACAAACTGTTGTTCACCACAAAATAAAACTGTGCATCGTTGTTTTTAAATCTCTGTTTGTGTACGGATAAAAGACACAAGATGCTACTCGTTGATAAGTGAGTTTTAGAGAACTTTGAGGCTAGCTGTTACCCACCGTTTCCAGTCTTTATGCTAAGCTAGGCTAATCGCCTCCTGGCTCTAGCTCCAGACTTAACACTCAGACATGAGAGTGGGATCGCTACGAAAAAAGTAAGCATGTTTTCCACAATGGGACTTCTTTAATTTTGCACAATAAATATTCTGTGCAGGTATGATAATCTATAAGTAGTCAAAATATAGAGGCGTGCACCACAACCGTCCGTCTAACAGAGACACACAACTGAAACTGAGACGTGGAGCTGAAATAGAGAAACAAACAAAGGCCGCTCTGCTGACACATGAGCGCTTGAGGTGCGCTTGATTTAATCTCCCCTGACACCTGAGCAGCTTTCAAAGGTAATAAATCACTCAGACGTTGTTTGTGTTGAGATACGAGAGCCATTACATTTCCCCCAAAGCTTCACGAACACGCAGTCTTCTGATATACTTGTCAGTACATGAATTTCCTAAACCCTTTATATTTCAACCCGATTATAAACCATTTTACATTTGTTTGTGTTGAAGTGTCTCTTGCGACAGACACTTCAACGGTTTTCACTACAGTTTAGTTTTTCACACAAAGGAAAATACAAAGTGAAACCCAGATTTTCTTTCTTACGTTTTTCTTTGTGATGTCCCTGACATCATGGACGTACTGGATCTTTCCTTCATGTCTGACAACACCCACTGAGATGGAGTCCTCACACACCTCTGACGCCACGTACTGGTCCACCTTAAAACCCAGGTCCCTTAGAACCAGGTAGCCTGGAACCACAAACACACACACAGACACAGTTCTGTATGATGACCTGCTGCGTTTTAGGTGAATGAAACATCAGGACATCAGTACAAATACATGATTTCACTGAGTGTCTCTTTTCACACACACACACTCACACTCACCAGTGGCGATGCCGTCAAACAGGGAGAGGACTCTGATTGGTCGCCTCTGCTCTGCAGGGACTGCTGGGTAAATCTTTGGTTTCTCCTGGAAGAAAAACAGAAGAAGACAAATCATATTTTAGGCATCTAGGAGGCTCGTTCTTAACTAGGCAGAAGGTGGTTTCATGGTAAAATGCACCACATTACAAACAACACTTCTGAATGTGACATTATGATGCAATCCAATAAAGAAGAAAACTCTGAATAAACTACATTTCACTACAAATATTCAACTCCAAAGGTCTCACAAAGTGTTTTTTGCACGGCTGTTGTACTGGATAGCATTAGCTTGTTCAGGTGCAGTTTCAGTTTTTCTCATGTGACCTGACCCAGCTGCTCCTGGCAAGTGATCAAACAAAAATCAGTATTTCCTGAATTCTGCTTACATTCATTAATTAGCAGAGATTAGCATCTTTTTAATTATTCCCTGCAACCCCCCAGGCTGGAAACCACTGATACAGAGTATAAGTATATGTTTCTGACATCCCAGATCCTTAAACCATTGCCAGATTTTATACAAAACATCTTTAAAGAAACCAAAAGGGACTCACAAACTCCTGTCCGTTGTCGTTGGCGAAGAACTCCTGCAGCTTGAGGCTCCAGTCATGCCGCTGTTTCAGGACGCCGTACTGCAGCAGCGGCTGGCACATGTAGCATCGCCACGGGTCCAGATACCGAGCGTTGTTAGACGCTCCGGGATCAACCAGGATGTCCAGACAGTCCACGCAGAAACACCTGGAGGAGGAGGGAGGAGAGGGGAGGAGGTGAACGGACAGACAGACACCTCGGCGGAGAAGGAGGAGTTCATGTATTGTATGTACTGTGTGTGTGTGTGTGTGTGTGTGTGTGTGTCGGACCTGCAGCAGTTGGCGTTGCCGCAGAGCAGAACCTCTCGACCTCCGCAGCAAACGGTGCAGTACGACTGGTAACCGTCGTCATCGTACATGTAGGACATCTCCAGGTACACGTCCTGACCACACAGAGAAAAACAAAACACTTACTGACACGACTTCACACATCTGGCTTCAGAGAAACCCTCGAACACAACAGCACATCTGTTGACATTTAAAAAAAAAATCATCTTCAAACATACGAGCAGTTAAAAGCTGAATCTGGAGGAGCAGGAAGTGTTTAATAAACTTGTATAGTCATTTTCACAGTGAACATCAGGTATGTAACCCTTAACATGTGAGACCTGGTCCGTTCTGTTACTGTATTGTGTGTCTTTATGCTCGACTAAAAACAAAATAACTTCCTTTTTACTGGCTTGAAGCCAATCATATGCTCACCTGCTGATATTGTACAGGTGTGTGTGAGCGTGTGTGTGTGGTGGTGAATGTCATTATTCTGGGAGTCTGGCATTAATATCAGCCTCTGGAAACATAAACCATCATCCTCATCCTGTTTACACATCTCACAGCTCTCTGCCACTTCTCACTCACTGGCATTGTGTATATTGGGATTATGTGGATTTTGGATATCTGTTAATTGATGTTTTATATTTTTGCACTCTTTCCTGAGGCAGTTTCCCTCGGGTTGAATTAAGTTTTATCTTATGTTACCTTGCATGTTTGGCACAGGCCTCCTTCAAACAGCGGGTGGAAGGTTGCTGCTCTCATCTTTCCACAGGAGAGACAGAACTCTGCAAAAACACACCCACGGATCAATCAACAGTCGGAAAGGTCAAAGTGAAACGAGGCGGTGGATCATTCACAAATGAATTCACATTAGTGATTCACACACACAGTGAAGGTGTCAGTCTTTACCTTCTATACTTCTTTTATTCTTCAGAACTTCATTCACCATTTGTTCTGAGAGGAAAAGGAGGACAATGTTCAAAAGCATGAAACACATTGTGTTAATAAACACCCTCCTCTATATATACATACTGTATATAAAACTAATGATAATGAAACTAACAGAACAAACACCAAACACTTCATTTTAGTTTCTTTTTATATCTTCAACAAACAAAAAGCATTGAAACTAAAACCTGCATATCCCTGCAGCATTTTCAAGTCTTTAATAGTATTCATTAATAGTAATATTATTTTATCAGTCTAATGTCATCACCAAAATCTGAATGGAAACTGGGTCTCAAAAGGAAAAATGTCTCTATTTATACAATAATATTTATATCATTTTAAAAAGTAAGATCTTAATAATAATAATTGCACAAATTAAAATTCAAAATAAAATTGTATATCATAAATATATTTGATAACAGTAGTAATACAAATACACACAACATAACTCCAGTTCCAGCATTTACAGAGACCCTATTTAACTACATATAAATCCAGCGTCCAGCGAGTCTTTGACCTGTACCTCTGCTGTAGGACTCCTCGGGGGCCGCCTTGGTCTTACAGAGGCTGACTCTGGGCCGCTTCGCACTGGGGAAATACTCAGGCAGGGAAACATCGAGGACCTGGTGGTCCAGAGGGTTACTATCTGCAGGGGGACACAAACACGGATTATTTCCCAGCTAAATGGTGCGTTTGGAGGCAGAACACTTGCGGCTTTTTGTGACGAACAGCATACGACAGTCTGGTTTCTGCTGCCTTGCTCACCGGCGGTGTGCGTAGGTTTGAGTCCCTCCTCCCCTTTGGGCAGGAAGCCGCCGTTGGCCCAGTCCAGCATGGGTTTGACCTGGTCTTCTGGACTGTCGGACTCGCAGGGAGAAAACGTCTTCTCCGCCCGGATACTGGACATCTGTGAGAGGCAGAGACAAAGAGATGTGACAAAAATATTAATAATAAAATAGATGAAAGAGGAAGTAATCAGACCCTTTACTTCAGCACAAGTAGACAAAGCACACTGTGAAAAGACTCCATTATAATTAAATCCAAGCCAAACAGTTAGACCTCCTCCTGGTTTTCTAATCCTTTAAATACGGAGACGAGAGGTTGACAGGCAGAGAAGAAGAAGACAGAGGAAGTTGTTATCTTGAAGAGACGCTTGAGTGACAGTCAAGGGCCGAGTCGCCACAGAGGGATGACAGGATGCCGACGGGGCGAACGAGGCAGACAAAGCACAGTAGCCACAAGGAGAGAGAGAGAGAGAGAGAGAGAGAGAACAGCAGCATGAGGAGGCCTGCAGTCCGACTCACACATCTGTCTAACACACATGCAGACAAACATCTGTCTGCTGGTCGTCTTTAAGGAGACGGAAGAAAGAAAGAAAGAAGTATTTTCACCAGCCAACAAGTGAGGACGTCTGCCCGTCAGTCTGGTCCCACGTTTCTATTTTGCTCATGACGTGGAGGAAAGCTTGGACCTCATATATACTGTATGTTTTTTCACGGGATTTGGACAAAATGTCTAAAAACAACACACCTCACCACTGCTCATCCCAGTCGTTTCTAAATGATGGCGATTTAGTCGAGGGGGGTAAAAAAAATCTTGAAAAAAAATGCAATTTCTCTGTTTGATGTCTTTCTGTAAATTGGTGCGAAGACTTTTAAGAGTAAAACTATTTCAAAAGGTATCATTTGACTATTTAGGACAGCAGACCACACTTTCTAACAGACAGTACATGTAGTATCTGTGGTATTATCACATATTTACTGCAGTGTTTCCTGTCCGTCTCTCCTCCATCTTGTCATCCTGCCTGACGCTTGTTGGCTCTTATTTTATTGACGGGATGAGGTGGAGGAGATAGCGTGGAGGAATCCCTTTCAGACCCACATCTGTGTTTGTTTTACTTGACTACTGATGGTGTGAACATGCATAACTGCACTTCAAGTGAAGCAGCGTGTTCTTGGCAGGGAAAGCACCACCAGACCAGCTTTAAATCATGCTAGCACCTAGCATCTAGCTTATGTTGATTCATACTTTTCTGCCAATGTGATTTCAATCGATCAGAAGCTGATTCTTTTCTTTGACAGAAAACTGCTTAATTAATTTCAATAAGCTGCACCTGATACACGTTGACGCTTACCTCCAGTGCTTGGAAGATGGCCCTGCGGTAGGAGGCCAGCTTGGTGTAGGAGGCCTGGCTGAAGAACTTGGGGAAGGCGACGATGGAGTCCAGTTTGTCTGCTGAAACCTGGAGAGGAAAAAAAAAAGTGGCATCAGACAAAGAACGAGAGCTACAACTACTGTTTGGTTTCGCTCTCCATCCCTCCTTCAGTCTGCCTGTTTCTTCTTCCTTCCTCACCTCAGAGAACTTGCCGTCTCCAAACCACTGCAGCCACCTCATGCCGTGGCTGGCCTGCCGTTTGCCGGTGGCGCGCCACGTCACCACGATGCCGGGCCACCAGGAAAAGCCCTTGATCTTCCCCCAAACCAGCTCGCCGATGCCAAACCCCTTGTTGTCCTGGGCGGAGGGAGATTACAGAGGAGAGAGAGGATAAGGTCGCGGTACTTTGGACTATTTTACCAAAGCAACACATGTCGACATTAAGAAGGACATTAAGAAAAGGTTTGATTTAACATGATGAAACGGGAAACAAAAGGTTTGGGGGTGTAGAGGAGAGAGTAGAGCGATTCAAGAGTCAAGTTACGGATTTGACACTTTTCTTTCCCCGATACTGCAGAGGAGAGAAAACAGGACGCTTTGGCAGAAATGTCTTCTTGTCTTGATGAAGAGGAGGAAACATGAGTGGAGGGCGGAAAAGAGGAAGAATGAAGATAACGGAAAGATAGTTAATGATATTTGTATCATGCAAAAGCTGAAAACCCCTACTCCAGTTATAGAAAAGAAAATAGAAGAAAGAGAAGAAGAGGGAAAATGAAAATAACAGCCTGGAGTTTTCTGACTTTTGACCTCCATGTGGCAGAGAGACGAGCAGCAGCGAGTCTCCCTGCATGCATCAGGAGGTTTTAGAGTTTTACTCCACATCTTTAAAGCATCAGAACATAAAGTGAAAAGTGTTTGTCCACCTTGGCATCACTCTACACCTGTCTGAAAACACATAGTTTAGTAATAGCAGTGTTGTGTGTGTGCACTCTGATTTCCTTATTTGCTCAGGTGTTTCCTTTATTTCTGCTGTTAGCTTTGCACGTCAGTCTTTTTGTGGGCAGACCCTTCAAGAAAACATCCAGCCTCCCCGATAATACCATAATTGGCCCATTCTTCTTCCTTTTGAAAGTTACGTGTGCTTGTTTATGAGCAGGTGGGATTTCTATGCTTGCAAACAAATCCCAGTTGAGCCCAGGCCATGAGATCCTTCAGTCCGCCTTAAGAGAGAAAAGCCATTAGGCTTTGTAATGGAGTCTGACTCCATTAGAGGATGCTGCGCTCCGCCGAGTTCAGCCGGGCTCCAGTGAAAACACACAAAAACACAAGAGACGCATCAACGTACACAACAGCACACACACACGGTGAGATGGTGTGTATGTCTGAGTGTGTCTCCAAACACACACACACACACACACACACACACACACACACACACACACACACACACACACACACACACACACACACACACACACACACACACACACACACACACAGCGGCTCTGCTGTGCAGACTGGTGGTCATCATGACCTGAATGAAACTATTGATACAGAGCACAGCCCGACTCTGTGTGTGTGTGTGTGTGTGTGTGTGTGTGTGTGTGTGTGTGTGCGTGAGGCCACCTGCACTAACACAAGGCCAGGTGGAGGGGGTTCTGTGGTCAGTGAAGGGAGTTACCCGCCTCCTGCCAAACCTCCACTTCCTCTTTTTAAAATATTTAGCTGTCCGACTCTCCGTCTGTCCTCATCCTTAACTCTTCACACACTCAAGGTGTTTTTCTGATGTCTGTGAGTTAAATTCTGAACTTTTATAGAATATCTGACCAACCGTGCAAAGGAGAAAGACCATCGAGGCCTCGAACACTCCAAGTCCTTTACATTTACTGCATTCATTTCATAGCGGGCATGAGGACAGATCATCAGACGTCAGTCAGACCTAAATCCTGTCCAGGAACAACGTTGCTATGGCTACTGAGTTATTGCAGGATGCCTCAAACCCATGATGACGGGTCCTGTTATTTTTCTTTCTCCTCCATACACTCGTTTGTCAGTGATCACACACACACACACATCTTACATTGTACTCTGGCTGGATTTCGGAGCTGGATGAGGTGCTGGTGCTCTGGGCCGAGTCCTTGGAGTCCTGTTCCATCAGCTCCAGACGGGGGGCCTCGGGGACCCCGCCGGACACAACCACAGCTGCCCGAGGACCACCGCCACACTGACGGAGAGAGAGAGAGAGATAAACAGAGAGAGGTTTATTACACAGGAAAGTTTGTGCGAGAGGAAACAAGAGAGAAAGACGTTCTGCATGTTAACAGCAATAAAAACAATGTATTTATAAATGAACTGAGGTCAGAGGAAACAGCATGATGGTACACCAGCACCAACAATTATGCTGCATTTCTGTTCCCTCAGCCGTCATTATCCCCGTCATACCGATGTTAGGTGTGACACACACACACACACACACACACACACAAACGACCCATGTCAACGCTATAAATCACTGCGGCTTCACTTCGCAGGATTTTCAGTTAACGTGTCTAACCGGGACGTCAGCCCGGTTGAGTCAGTGTATGGACAGACAGAGAGGGAGTGAGTGTGTGAACGAGACTTTTTATCAAATGTAAAAACCCAAAGCGTAAAAACGCGTGAATGGAAACGGCAGGAATTTGAAATAAAAGGCAAAATATCACAAAAAGTTCTTAAGCTTTTATGGTGAGGTGGAAAAGTTTGTGTATCCATGGAGAGAATTTACTCTGAATTATTTTTTATACATAAGTAGTAAAACATATATGTGCTATAAAAACACTTTCATTTGCTGCCTTTTCTTTTTCAGAAGTGATGCAAAGCTCCTTATGATTTGCACGACCTGTGGAGGGAAACATGAGTATTTTTGGACTTCACTTCAGGATGTGGGGGGGGAGTAAAAACAAAGCTGAACTGACTCAACTGTCTGCTATGACTTTCCACTGGATTGCAAAACTGTGCACCAAAAACTACAGCAAGTGCTGAGGGTCAAAATGACACGTGGCTAGGCTTGTGTTTATCCTGGCATGTGGTGACAAGCAGGAGGGACAACAGCTGATTTAGATAGTTTTGCCTGAGGAAAGAGATTCAGATACAGAAGCACAAACAAGGAGAGGAACTAGCAGATTAAAATGTATTTTAGCAGCCAAATGGAAAACACACATGGTTCAATGTTTGTAATCATTACACATCTCTGCACGGGGCACAGAAACCTGCTGATGTGTGTGTGTGTTTACCAGTAACATGCTGTGCTCCTGTTTGCGGTTCTGTCGGCGAGGTTTGTTGTGTGTGCGCGGCGTCAGACCGGCCTGGAAGATGGTTCTGGGTCGAGGTGTCTGTCTCAAACCCAACTGAGACGCTCCTGAAGACTTGTCCTGGAAACACACACACACATAAACACACACTCAGTGGGCTGACTGTCACGTTCATGACGATTTATGAACACGCTTCCATGAAAGCACGTGTGTGGTCGTACCTCGCTGTAGGAGTCCCAGGTACTTTCTTCCTCCTCGGACTTCTTCCTGCCTCTCTTCCTGCTCCCCCCCGAACACTGGTTACCATCTGGGAAGAGACGCAGCAGGACACCAACAGAAGGTCAGACAGATGGCAGAAGAGAAATTCAATATTTTCACGAGACAAAGTGCAGACAGAAACTTCTTCTCTGTTGTTTTTCTGTCTGTAATGCAGCACACAAGAAACGAGGAGGCTGGAGTTTTAAGTTTCAGCCATGAAGGTGTTTGAATGAACAGTGTAGGAATCAGTTTATCCTCAACACACAGCCACTGTTACCTTGAGGGGAGGCAGCGTCTCCGTTCTGCTTGGGGCTGAAGGGGGAGGGCGGTTCGGCCGCGGTCAGGGGGCTGTTCTCATTGGTCAGCTCCACGCCGCTGTCGTTCTCTGATAGGCCCTCGGCCGGAGGCGTGTCTCCGTTCACCGGAGCCTGAGGAGGGAGGGAGAACAGCGTCAGGGACGGTGATCCATAAACGGCCAGCTGACCGAAGAGAGGCCCGACTTCAGATTGATTGATTGATGTGAGGAGGAGGAGGATGTTTGGGCCTTGTTATGGGCAAAATCACTGTTTTTAACTGTTCTCTCTCTCTCAGTGATTGTTTTAAATGGTTGTTAAATAGAGTTGCTAAGTGGGAGGAGAAATTTCAGACACCCCTGGATCTGAAAGTTTGTTTTCTGCACTGACGATGATAAGTGACACACAGCTGGAGCACCTCTGCAGCTTGGACGGACGTGAAACTCTCCCGGCTAAATCAGCAGTACAAAGGATGAACAACCGTTTGAGAAAACACGAAGTTCACTAATATTAAGTTACAAGTACAAACCTGCGTTCAGTGAGAAACCAAACAGCTTAAAACTTCCTGACTAAACTAAATATTTAACATTGTGAAATATACAGAATTATGCAGGAAACATTGAGCATCTTATTAAAACAAGAATTTGAAATGATTGCTCCTTTCGCAAACCACTCTATAGAAGCCAATGAAGAATAAAGACTTGAAGGATTATCAGTCAGAGACAAACAGGAAGTGTTGCCAGTGACAACACACCTGCACACAGGCTTCACCTGCCGGCCCCCCACAGCTGAGGGCGCTGACGTTGTGTTTGATGTGCTGGCTGCACACTCAGTACCTGAGAGAGAGAGCTGACATCAACGCTCAACATTCCCCAAAGCCTCAGATAAAGACCGCCAGCCGTCCACGATGCATGTGAAGCGAACACCGGAGCCACCGGCTGCACAGGTATGAAGCCTGTTGAGTCACGGCTCAGAGAGCTCAACACCCCAAATCTTATCCCCAAAGCGCAACAGATGACTCACTTTTGACAGCTTTCCAACTGGGTCACATGTTTCCAAAAACCTCTTGGGAAACTTCCAATATCCACGTGTTGGCTTATTGTAACAGCTAGCATGCACGTATTGCATATTGTACAGTATACTGTTAGTGCATCACTGACATCAGATACCAGGAATATTCACCACTGGATCACAGATATTTTAAGGAGTTCTGTCCATGAAATCCCATCTGACACAAAGCATTTTGTTCAAGCTGCGTCTTGCAAGTCTCACATGGAAAACACAAGGAAGCATGACGAACTTAAGCGTCGTGTTTTTCTGTTGACCAAACAAAAGCTATCACAACAGACCCGTTCTTGATAAGACAAATGATTTGAAACCTAAAGCTCCGGGGCATGAATGTCTTCTGCAGCGTGGAGCCAAACCCTCCCTTCCCTCCGGGCGCTGGATTCATTAATGAAACACATTCATGGCCCTGCTCTTGTAGAAGTCACAGAAAAGGTGCGAAGATTACAGGATCAAACACTAACCCTGCGGTGGAGCCAATATATTCAGATAAAGCAGCACGTCGGCGGCCGCCGGGCAGCACCTGACTCAACACAAACACTACGAGAAGCAAACAAGAACGACGACGCGGATGATGACTGAGTGAGGATACGCGCTGAGTCATCTGTTTGCCCGAGGGATCAGAGAGGTAAAGACAGATCGGGGCTTCATCACTCACCTCAACGCCGCCGCGTGAAACCGTGGCAACCGTGGTACTTGTGTGTTTAGGTAACACCTGGGAGATTTACACACGTGTGTGTTTGAATAAGTGCGCACAAGTGTGTGTTTGTGACGTACATCTGTGTGTGTGTGTGTGGGCGTAAGAGAGAAAGAGATCGCAGGTAACAACACACCAGCTCTCCGACATCGAGTGTTCAGAAAGCCAAACTCCATGCTAACACGTTAGCACACACCGTCTAAGTGATAGTTAAACCTCTTGTGTACGTTTGTGTGTTATTCCACTCTGGTTACCCATGATGCCACCCTGCAGTCACACCAGATGAACAGAAAAAGAAAAGGCTTAAATGAGCTATTTTATTTACTTTCACGCGTTCGTAGCTGTTTGTTAACAAGTGAAACCAGACGGAAACACACAGCTGCTGAATGTGAAATATGAATTAAAGGACAGGACGGTCAACTTCACTACGAGGACACAACTCTTCGGATGATGTATAGATATTAAATCATATTTCTAACTGCTGCTAAAACCACAACACAAAAGTTGTTTTAATTGATCTATAATTACACACGTTAAATAAATAAAACGGCTTCAGAGTAGTTTAACTAACACAGCGGTTTAACCCTGTTTCCACTCAACATAGATGAAATTAATATAAATCCTGTCAATCTAACCCAAGAAAAGGTTTCCAAATATGTGAAGTACCCTTTAAATAATGTTAGCCGGCATGCTACAAAAATAGCACTCAAGCTAACTGGACACAAGTCAATGTGGTGAGTAGCTGGAGGGAATGAATACGTGGGCGCTCACATGAAACCGTCTTTATTTTACAAATAATGTGGATTTGGTGCAAAAGAGACAAAGATGGAACGAAGCAGAGAGGAGGAGGAGGAGGAGGAGGAGGAGGAAGAGGAGGAGGGAGACGGAGCAGCTGTGTAACAGATGGAAAATTGTGAGATTGTGCTGACTTTTTAAGGCAAATCCCAGCTACGCGTATCTGAGGCTGTTTGTGATTGCTAAACGTCGTAAAACCCGGCGGAATGCGTGTGGTGTGTGAGTGTGTTTGCGATGCCAAATTTCCCCTATAACAAATGAACTCAGTGAACTCGTGTGTGCCAAGATGGCTGCGAGTCAGAACTGCTGACAGCAACACGGAGGGGGAGAGAAACTGAGCGGGGGGGGGGTCAGCGGGGTCAACCAAGAACATTAAGAATGATCTTCAAGAGACCACAGACATTAAAACGGCGCGGAGCTCGTGACAGCAGTCTTTAAGATGCAGCACCCCGTCGTGGACTAAAGACCCGGTCAAGGAGAAAATCTGACCTGACGGCCGCTCGAGACCAAAGGTCCGGGAGTCACAAAAATCATTAGGGACCATCTCCAGAGGGCCATAAATACGTAAAGAAAAATGTACTGCAATCTGGCAAGTAGTTAAGAGTTTACAAAGTGAGATACACTGACCAACACCACCACTAACGGAGCTGCTGCTGGAGACCCCTCAGTTAATATTTTAAAATATTTATTTCATCTTCAAACATGAATGAATCCGTTCTTTTGTCCAAAATACAAAGATGTTCAATTTACTTTGACACAAAACAGAGAAATGCAGCGAATCTTTACATCTGAGAAGCTTTGATAATTGACTATGAACATTATTGTTGAATAAGTTCGGGTCGCCTTATCGATTCACTGTTTTCAAAACCGTCACTTTTGGAAGCAGAAATCTTCATTTTCAATAAATAAATAATTTCAGTAATTCATCTTAAATTCAGATGAAATTCTGTTAATTGTTAATTTCCTTTTGTTTTCACATGAACAGACGTTAGAACACACAGCATTAAGTGCCTCTTGCATTACATCAGAGTATTAAACTAATGTTATCTACTGTACGTCAGCTGAGTTGGACGCATCAGGAATCAAACCAGCGACCTCTCGACGACAACAAGCCTCCTCTATCCAACCGTGAACTCAACAAACCGTGAACGCTGAGAGTGTGTCGTCTATTTCGGGAGTGGAGGACAGACAGCAGAGAGAGACTAAGTGTGAAAATGAAAAGGAGTGTGGGGGCTTCAGGAGGTGGGCGGAGGTGAGGAGCGAGCGATGAAAGAGGCAAAGAGCAGCAGAGGGAGGAACAGCTGCTGGAAGAGCCGCCACAGATGTTTGTACTGCATTACAACTGAAGTGTAAAGTAAGAGTCTGTCCATCTGTCCAGAGAGCTGCAGAGTGTCCCCGTCTCCGACACAACACGGGTTTGAAAGGAAGGCTGCTCATTTCGTTTTATTCACGTGTACAATTATTTATCAAATTGTTCTGATGTCAAAAAGCTTAAATCCTGGTGAAAATCGGTGCAGTCTATGCGTTGCTTTCCAGTCCATAAAAGCTGGACATGTGTCTCTTCATAAGCCTAAAATTATATTATATATTAACAATCTGCAGCACAGCTGCACGTTGCACGCTCCTATAACACATCTAAACATCTAATCTGATAGAAGTGCAGACACACGGACCTTGAGGCTCATTTCAGCGACTTCCTGTTTTAGTTACACACATTGACACCTGACAGCTGCCCAGCAAAAGACTTGTACTGATAATGACTCTGCTGGGAGGGGAGGGGGGGGGGGGGGGGTTCCCCTGCTGATGTCTGCACTGCAGTGACCACAAACAGTCCAAAGGTGCAGGGGGACAAGAAAAGATGCTTCTGCAGGACAACGTGGGACAGATAATGTAGATATCATGTGTCTCCCTTCATCAGCAGCATCACCATCCTGCTGATAATGTTATAAATAAAGGAAGAACAACTCATCTCATGTTCCGTTTCTAGGAATAGTCGGTTTGTTGATCTGTTGTTTGGTCCTTCTGATTTCAGGCGTGCCCCCCCCCCCCCCCCTTTGATTGACAGGTAAATCTAACCAAGTGCACTCCAGTGAAAGAGAGTCTCACACAGCTGCTGAAAGAAAGCCAAAGACAACAAGACGGAGCGCTTCATCTTTTGCTCGTCCTCTTGTTGGCTCCAGGCACAAATCTGCTTCTGGCAACGTTTTGACTCACAAGTTAAATTATAAGCGACTGAACACGACAATTAAAATGCGGGACGTTGTCTTGACATGAAGCACGAAGGGTCGTAATTCTGTGTGCTGCCTGATCAGGTGGTTGTTGTCTTATTTACAGCATCTTTGTAAAATGGATCAGAAGTTCAAATCAAGGAACTTTAGGAACTTTGGTGACGCAGGACAATCGAGCTCAGGGTATTTGGAGATTTTCTTTCTGGAATTGAATGAACGCAGACTCCTCCTGGCCAACACATACGATCTGTTAGGAACCTGACGGAGTAGTGACAGAAGAGGGAGGTCGCACACATTCACACCTGGGAGCTGATCATTACCACAGCTGGGTGTATACAGCTGTTCACTGACTCTCTGGTCTACTTTGCATCTTCAGGTTTTTACACGACCCATAACTCACAACGTCCTCTGAGCTGCAAACAGACAAGACATAAAGACAGACAAGCACACACCTCCGGGCGTCTCCACCTGTCCGCCTCCCACAATGTCCCTCTGCTTCAAAAGATCTCATGTTCCCCTCCTCCTGTACATTCTGCCTCTGTCTTTACTCACTATGACATATGGCCGAAACCCGTCTGGAAATACATTCATATAGTTTGAGGTGGTTTGTGATGGTTTACACGCTTAGATTTTTGAGTAGATTACAACATATCTGTCTGTTTTACTGACACAAATCATCTATTTATTTATTGTGTGAAAGACAGCATTAAAGGAAAAGGTCGACATTTTGGGAACTATGCTAAAAAAATATGCATGTGCTTTTTTTCTTTGTTTTTTTGTACGCTTTAAACAAACAAGTTATAACATGTTAATCAGTCTGCTTTGGAGCTGCTGGTAGGTGGATTTTGTTCCAGTCTAACTGTTTCCCCCTGTGTCCAGTCTTTGTGCTAAGCTAAGCTAACCGGCTGCAGTACAACGACTTCAGACACGTTTATAAAAAGTCCGGAGACTGGATCCATTTCTCTCTTTCAATCATTAAGTGATTAGCAAAGAACTGTAGCAACTACGTCTCACATAAGGCTTCATTCTATTTGTTTCCAACCAGACTGATGTCAACAAACTGAACTTTATCATTTACAACAACAGAAAATCCACTTAAAATTCACTTTGGACTGTCGGACAGCAGAAACAAAACCCTCTTGTCCCCCGTCTCTTTCTAACTCCCCCCCAGTTTCTTGTTACCCCTCCTCTCTTATTTTCTCCTTTCAACTCATTTTGTTTAAATCCTTACTCCTCTCTCCCCCCCCTCTCTCTCGGAGCGGGTCGGCTTTTCTAAAAGATGAGTGGAAAACGCAGAGAAAAGGAGCCGAGATGGAGGCTTTGTGGCCGCAAATTCTTGGAGCGTAAAAAAGCTGAAAAACGCAAACGCACAGAAACCTGCTAAAATAAGTTGTTGGTTTCAAACTTCCTTCACATCCTGAGTCTTGGAAGCATTGTACCCCCCCCACCCTCTTCTAAGGTATTGCCAGCTTGAGAGCGTCAGTTACATTCGTTGTTGTGTGAAATGTTTAATTGCATCTAGTTTCAGAAAATGATGCCAGGTAGCTGTATACACTATCATCATTATCCTCCATTAACCTGCCTTCCTGGATATCCATCACCCCCCCCTCCTCCTCCTCTTTGCTGCTGGCAGACATGAACATGCCCAATGAAGCATTTAAGTAGCACAAATGATCCCTTTCTCCCCCCTCTGCCTCCCTTTTTGCACTCTTTTATAATACAAAATACTGCCACTACTACTATTTCTATCACCACTCCTACTGTGTGGAACATGTGCCCATCCAGCTCATGCATGCTGCTCTCTATGTGTGTGTGTGTGTGTGTGTTAAAGCAGTGTGTGAAGCCCAATGCTGTGTGGATTTTGCCGACCTACGTCACACACACACATTCCACAGTGAGCAACAGTCTGCCCTGCGGCGCTCTGACGGCGCTGTCAAAACATCTTAGCAGAGCCTAAATGATTAGAAACTCAGGGCTATGGCTAACATCTGAACAGGTCTGTTCCAAGACACTGCGTGCACTAAACCATCACCTGGGGGGTTGGGTGGGTCGGGGAGAGGGTTTAAGGCTCTGAGAGTGTTATCTTTTCTTCACAAAGAACTGCGCAATAAAAAAAACGCCACAATTTGTTGTAAATTTGTATCTCCGGTCATTTTGTCCGATATGCTGCAGGCCTCAGCGGTAGTTCAGAGTGTGGGACCAGGCCTCCAATGTAATATTCATTTCTAACCCCGTCCTCTTCGATCATTTCTGCCATGTTTGAGATTTTTTAAAGTTACACAACTCAAAGACAAAATCAACTTTTCTTCCACCTTTTCGACAGTGAAATCAGTGCAGTCGAATCCTCCGACCACCTTAAAGGAGCCTGCGGAGTTTTGTCGTTTATATGAGCGGCCCCCGTTTTGTTTGATATTGTTCCACAGGTGGCGGTACTGTGCCAAAATATGTAGCAGTGCACTAACAAAGACAGGGAAGAAGAAGACTGGTGAGTAACGCTGAATGTAAACATAACTTTTGTTTGTTTACAAGAAACGTGCACAGGGTCCCTTTATCCTGAACCCAACCGTGTCCCTGGCCCCAACCATTAATCTCGGCTACACCTAACCATAACAGAGCCTAAGACCCGAGTCCAACCATTAACGATGACGCCATGATACTTTCGAGTGTCTAATCAGCCTCACATGTGGTCTGGGAGACGGGATGATCAGTATTTCTTCAGTGGCCTGAATCTAAATGTAATCTAACCTAAGAAGGGGGCATTTGGGCGATGACTGAAGGCATCGGGACTGTAAAGTTCATGTCAAGCTGCAGTCAGACCAAAGTTTTATTTTCTTCTGCTGACACCGTCTCTCACATTCAGGCTGTGTTTCCTCTTTCTGCCCTCAGGCTGCTGCTGCTGAAACTAAGAATGTGTGTTCGTCTAACCAACTCAGGCCTGGATTTATGTCTGACCCCAAACCACCCTGGAGGCTAAACACCTTTCTGCGAGTCCAAACTTTTAAACTAAACCGCTAAGCCCGATCTAAAACACTGCTTCTGATTGGACAGACACAAACCAGAGAGTGAGAAAGGGGCTCAGCCAAACTCTGTTAGTTCGAACTTTAGTTGCTTAAAATGCCTGAAAGCTAAACCTAAATAAATGTTTTGTAAAGATAATGGAAGTGTAAAACTACATCGAGAGCCCTTTAGTGGGAGGACAGGATGTCTCAGGAATGTGGGAGAGTAGAGGGACGAAAAGTCTCCACAATGATCCAGCTGATTATTGACCATATCAACTACTGACTGTTGTCTTCTGCTGACGTCTCCGTTGGCTGTGCTGGAGCTTTCGGTCACATCACATGATCTTTATCAGGAGATGAAGTTGAGCCAGTCGTGTCCTCCACGTTGGCTTTAAATTTCAAGTGATATGATCGAAAGCTCCAGAGCAGCTAAACACTACTCATGACAAGGATCTCCTGACAACACAGGAAGTGTTCTGGATGAAGTGGCCCACCGGATCATGTCACTTTTAAGTGCAAACGTTAGCGCAGGATCTGAAAAGCGATAAGTAATTTCAAGCTGTCTAAACTTGAGGAGGACACCTCCAGACTCCGGTCTCCGTGTCACACATGACGAGACGGCGGCTAAACCGGTTAACATGGAGACGAGCAAACAATAAACAGAGCGGAGGGATTAAAGCTGTGAAGACTTTGAAGAAGAAAATGAAGACAGACGGAGAGAAAGAGAGGAGATGGTGAGAGAACAAATGAGAGAAGAAAAGAAAAGCAGATGGCGGAGGGAAGGAAACGGCCCCCTCAGACGGAGTGATATACGAGACTGAAAAAGAGGAAGAAGTAGTAACGGACGGCAGGAGTGTGTGTGTGTGTGTGCAACTTATGAAAGTGTGAGGGCGAAAGAGTGTGTGTACAGATTGTGAAAGTTTGAGTGTGTGTGTGTGTGTGTCTTTTCTCCTCTAAATACTTGAAGTGAAACCATTTTCAGAGAATATAAAGAGGCTAGTGTGCTGCGCTAACGTCCTCCATCCTTCTTTCCTTCCTCCGTCCTCGTCTCCTCTCCTTCCTCCATCCTTCTATCTATCCCGCATGTTCCACTTCCTACTTGCGTAGATGCAGCTGTGGTGTGTGTGTGTGTGTGTGTGTGTGTGTGTTGCTCATGCATGCACCCTCACAGCCAACATGCATTCTCAATTAGACCCATATAACATGCTGGCCACAGAGCTGGCTCAGAGAGGGTTCCGGGGAGTGGTTTTGTGTGTGTGTGTGTGTGTGTGTGTGTGTGTGTGTGGGGGTGTGTGTGTGTGTGGGTGTTAATGAGGCGACTGTGTTTTTTGTAAATGATTTGGCTTTAACTCTTATTTCCACACACACACACACACACACAAAGGAAAAAGGTACACTGTGACCTCTCCTGGCTGTGTGTGTGTGTGTGTGTGTGTGTGTGTGTGTGTGTGTGTGTGTGAGACTCACAGTGGCGGTCATGTTGTTGCTCTCCTCCATGATCGCTGCAGAGTATTTGTTGGAAGGCATCGCTGTCGCGGTCGACTGGTCCAGTGTCTGTCCTGACTCCTTTTCAAACCTGGACGAGACACAAACCAGGAACCAGTCAGAAACAATTAAACTGCCGTTTGAAAATGATCCACAGTCAATATCACAGCATCGTCTTGAATCTCGCAAATTTAACAACGTAGTGAGCGGGATTCTGCTTGGAGATCAGAACCAATACCAGGACCAAGACACGAGATCTGAAGGGAAGAACCGCTGTAACATCTGCTTATTTGAAAATGTATCTCTATATATAATCATATAAATATACATATATTCAGCAAAGAATATGGATTAAAGATGGACTCGGCTATATAGAGATGATATACTGAGGCACGTTTCTAGTGTTATGAATGAAAAACCATCTACATGAAAACACACCAGAAGAAGAGCAGGACTGTGGCTCAATACTCGACGATTCCTCAGACCGTGACTTCACATTCAATGACAACGTTTTTTTTGGTTACAGTAAAAGAAAAAGAGACTACTTCCTGAATATTCACTGAAAATGAACCCCAATCGTGAGGCGCAGAATCGTCCGATGTCCAGAAACCTCCCAGCTAACTCTCAGGAGCTGATTCAAAGTGAGGCCGCTCCAAAAGTCAATCATCAATTACAGTTCTGACGCCGAGTTTGGCTTCTCAGAATAAGAACATTCTTTCACACCAGCATGTTTGTGTTGAACGGTGAGTTCACAGGCAGCAGAGAAAGAACAGTATCCAGTTGAGCACAAGGAAGAGAGTCATTCAGTCAAGTCAACTCCTGAACGTTTCACTGCACAACAATTCAAACTGGGCTTCCTTAAATGTGTATAAAATATCTCTCTAGTCTCCACTAATTACTGTTGTGTGTTGTGTGAGTGTAGTGTATGATTTCTCCAGATTTAAAGATGTGAAATCTGACCATCTTTAACAGATACTTAATCCCAGATTTCTTTCTGAAGGAAATAATCACACAGCTTTGTGACTGCTGCTCGGAAACACAGAGAAGAAGAAGAAGAAGAAGAAGAAGAAGAAGAAGAAGAAGAGGTGGAAAAAAGAGAGACAGGGCCGGGACAGGAGAGGACAACGCTGGCCTCTCCAGTTCTCCATGACTGAGCAGATCTGACATGTCCATACAAACCTGAGGTAAACAGATACACCGGCCTGTCAGGGTGTGTGTGTGTGTGTGTGTGTGTGAACAAAATGAGGCAGTGTGTATGCGTTTGTACATGCATTATGTATGTTACTGCATTCTTTTATTGCAGTGTGTGACTGTACATTCTTTTGAGCCTCCATGCTGGTGCTCATAAATACATATTTTAATGTGGATTTAAGTGTGTGTGTTTCAAAGAGGCGGGGTGTCGATAGCTCTGTCAGACAAGCTTGTACAGAGAGACCGGCAGACCTCAGGTCAGTCTGTCTGTTAGTTTGAAGACGCATAGAAACGAAATCAAATAATAACACGAAGAAAAGCAGTTTTAAAAAACACACGAAGGAGAAAAAGATTAGCGACGCCTGTTTGTTCCGTTGACCAGAGCTCTGTTTCACTGCTCACACTGTGTGAGAGACGTCACGATAGCATTATAAATGTGTACATATACGCTTGACTTGCCTGTAACACAAATAATGCTGAAACTATTGATCCATTAATCGACCGATTTAAAAATTAATTGGCAGCCATTTTGTCATTTATCAAAGAAAAAATGTTCAAAAATATTCTGGTTGCAGTTTCTCAAACGTGGGATTGTTGCTTTTCCCTGTTATAAATCTTTGTAAACGGTTTGAATTTGGGTTCGTATCAGACAAAAGACGTCAGATTGGGTGTTTTTGCTACATTACCTGCAGGTCTAAACACAAACTCACAGCATTCAGCATTAGAAAATCCACTGATGGGGAGGCTCTGAATGATGATTGGCTCCCAAAGTGGTTGACAGATTAGATTTCACTGTTTTCGAGTGATACATAAAATAAATATCTTGTCATCATAAGGAGGTCTGTGGCTGTTCTGTTCTCTGTTAAACTCTTTCTGACACATTTTGGGGTTTTAAGAGATTTTCCTTTCAATAAATGTTCAGACTCACAACAACCAGAATCCTCGGGTGTGTGTATATAAGTACATGCATACGTACTACCTGTGTGGTGTGTGTGTATATAAGTACATGCATACGTACTACCTGTGTGGTGTGTGTGTATATTTGGACTGCACACAAAAGAGTGAGACCTCCAGGTGCATCCTGCACACACACACACACACACACACACACACAGCCTTTCCATTAGTTCCATCAGACGCCTCACCCAGCACTTACCCCACCCTTAAAGGATAAGTTTGGGTTTTGCCCCCACAATGTGAACACAGACACACACGTTGGCGGCGGGAGCGAGGCGGCCGTGTCGCTCGGTGCGAGTCAGTGCGCGCAGAGGTCGGTAAACCGTCTCTGAATGTTAATCAGAGCGGGACTCTCCCTTCAGAGGTGAGAGGGTTCATCACTCAAACAGGATGCTGACGCCTTTGACCTTTCACCTACACACAACCAGCACATCAGCCAGGTACCTGCTGGCTGTCTGTTTCTCTGCTTTAGCTTCAGGCGTGGATTAGTTGGACACGTGTAGCTCAGGTGAGGAAGGCTGAAAACCCACCTCTTCAGACTGCTGTCAGCACTTTGTCTGGTTTCTTGTTCTGTAGCTCTGAACAAGACTTTAGTTCTTCTTTTGAAAGAATCGAGATCCTCCTCCTGTGTGGTTTGGATGCACGTGTTGCTGTAAATCTCTTTGGACAACAGCGAATGAGATGTAAGTGTGTAATTAAGCATCAGAGGCTTCACTCATCAGACTGTGATTCATCCAAGTCATCATCATCATCATCATCCTCCTCCTGCATGAAGGTGTTCAGGACAGCGTCTCTGCAGAAACACGTTTCAGCTTTTAGGAACAGAGAGAGGTGGAAGCCAGAATAAATTAGAAGAACTGAGGAAGGATGGAGGGCAGAGAGTGAGGGGCCCACGGAAAGGGGACACGGAGGACAAGGGGGGGGGGGGGGGGGGTGTTCACATCAAAGTTGTGTATGGTGGCGAGAGATTAGGGACCGCATTGCAAGAGGGGATTGTTCGCTCCCCAAAGGGTATGAGCATGAATGTGTGTGTGTGTGTGTTAAAGGGGGGGGGGGGGGGTCAGCTCCTCAGGGTCTCTCTCTGGGGGCTGCATTCCTTGTCTGTCATGTACTTTATGGCCCCTTCCAGCTCCGATGGAGTCCTACACTTTATACATTGTCTACTTTGTCGCCTGTTGTACAGACTGGACTCATACAGAACATCATCCACTCAGCCGCCCAAACACCAGAACTATAAACACAACTAGACCAGAGATCATTTATTACAAGCAGCAGAATAATGTGTTATGAATCAGCCCTCCGTTCATTCTACTGTTAGAGTCACTGCAGCATAGTCTTCCTCACATGGGGTTCAGTAGCAGTAAGAGCTGCGTTTGGTACCAGCTGAGAGAGAGAGAGAGACGTCCTCACAGATCCGAGTTCAGCCGGTTCAAGATGATTCAAAAACGTCTCCGGAAGACAACTTGGCTTCTGACTTTACTTTGACACGCGAGTAATTAGAAGATTACAGCGTGAAATACGTCCAGCCATAAATAAAAAGACATCAAACTAAATGTGGTGAACCACAGAAACTCTGTTAATCACAGCCTCTGGGTCTTTTCTATAACTTTAACTAACTTCACTGAACTCGTGTTATTACCTCAATGTCTTTAACTTTAACTATCTATGAACAAATGTAACCACAACATGGAGCTGTCCCCCCTCACTGGTAAAATGCATCTCCGCACTTACATTCCCACCAGTACGCCCCCGTCAGGACCAGTCCATCCAGTCTGCACGAGGGATGGTGAGGTGTGATCTGGAACTTGATCAATAACTGTCATCATCTTATCAGAACCACTGACTCATGTGCTTCATAATAATAATAATGTGGTGACAGATCTGATCCCCTCTGGATTAATCTAAAGCAACAACCAAAAACTCATCACAAACACTGTCAAAACCTGAATGAAGGTAAGATGTTAAAATATACAAAAGGCCATCAGGGAGTGTCTTCATGTATGAATATCCAGCGAACCCGGACACCAAGTGCAGGGGGCGTCCTGCGGTTTATAAAAAGGGACGTAAAGTACCACAAAGACAAATGTCTCACTGCAAAAAACAAGTCATTCAGTCCCAAAGTCTTATGTTCTTGAAAGATTTAGAAAAAGGCCAATGAGTTTTTGTCTGTTTCCGATACAAGTGAGCGATCAGTTTCAACCATTTGTTCCGGGTCTGTTGTAAACTGACTATCTTTCACTTATCTGTTACTTTATGCAGTAAATGATTAATAATCTAGATGAACTGACGATGAAAAAGACTCGCAGCCCTCGTCCTGATACCGACACTGAGATGTGTTGAAGGCTGAATCTCTTACATATTTATAAATATACTCAGGTCTTTGGAGCTTTTTTTGGGTTTCCACCACTAAATGCTATGAAAATGCATTGAAGTGTGCTCGTGCTGGCGGGTAAAATGACTCAACCACCTGAATAAAGTCAAACTGTGTCATTCACTTCCCAAACGACTCCTCCCCTCCACGTTCTGCCTTCTGTCTGCACTTTCTAATGAAGCCCAACGTGAATGAGAATCATTTCTATTTGATAGATTTGCTCCAGCCTGTCTCACACCGACAGCTCTCCAATAAACCCACCGAAGTGGCCAGAGAGCAATAAACCGGTGAAGCTCCACATGTTCGGTACGAAACACCGGAGCGCGTCCACAACCAGGAAACCAGTCCAGAAACCCAACAACTCGGGCGGTTAAACCAGGTGTAGCACCGCTGCACGGCTACCCCTGCAGGAGCACCACGGGGCCTTTTAAATAACAAGAAATCCGTGTTCGGTCACTTCCCGGCAGCTTGGAGTCGTAATAACGAGCCTGTAGCGCGAGATCAGAGGAAGCACGACGCACCGCTTTCAACCGGAGTCTTTGCAGAAACACCCGCTGCATGATAACAAGACATAAAGTGCCAAAAAGTACTTTCAACTGTGTTCAGCAGGAGAGGCGCTCTGTGACCCCCAACTGTGCGTTCAACCAGATAAAGCGGGTCCCGGTCGAGTCCCTGTGAGCTGGGAATCATTATGATGATGTTGATGAGGTTTAGTCTGAACCAGTTGTCTCACGGTAACTGGGTGCAAGATGAGATGCAGCACAGACACCCCGCACACCGCGAGCCTGGCCCCGCACAGACACCCCGCACAGACACCCCGCACACACACACACTCACACGTTCCTCTCAGGAGCGCCTTCACTGTTCGCTCGGTACGTGTCTGCAATAAACCCTGTTAACCGCCCTCCCCACGGTGAAACACTTACATGACCATCCACGCTTCTTGCACTCATCCACGGCAGGAAAACGAGGAGGGGGGTGGGGGTGGGGGGTGCGTGATGTCGTCTGGAGTCAAACTCGAGGGAAAAGTTTTTTAAAAGAGTTGAAAAGTCAGCTTTGAACTTGAGCTCGAGCCAGCAGTCGGTCTAGTCCTCTCGCAGGAGTCGGTCTGTGTGCGTGAGCATGCTGCTGCAGATCTGTCTGTCTCTCTGCCTGTCTGTCTCTCTGCCTGTCTCTCTCTCTCTCTCCCGCCGTACACTGAGTGTCCCTCCCCGTGGCTCGGCCCATCTATAGCCGACCTGCAGAGAGAGGGGGGCGCAGATTGGTCGCTCAGAGCCAGCAGGGCTTTCCCAGGTAAGAATGTCAACTCCCATTTTCTGTCAAGGAGGTAGAACTGAACAGGAACTACTCTTTAACCCCCCCCCCCCCCCCCCCCCCCTCAGTGAACCTCGCTCCACCATATTTCCTTAGAAACCAAAAGAGGGAGAAACTCTGACACTTTCTCTTTTCCCTGGGGAGACGAAACTACGCGTAGCCCAGATGTTTACAGCTGTTCAGAGGGGGAAAGTAACTAAGTACATTTACTCAAGTGCTGTGCTTATGTAGGCCTACAATTTTGAGGTACTTGTACTTTACAAGTTTGTAACTTTAAATATTGCACGTTTTACTCCACTGCATTTATTTGATAACTTGAGTTAGTTTGCATAATTAAATGAATAATGCAAAATGTAATTATGATATAAAATTATAGATTAAGATAAAATTGATTGATGATCCCCCGGCAGATAAAGTATACAAAGTTATTGGCCATTCTGCATTATGAGTACTTTTACTTTACTTGCTTTAAGTATATTTTGATGCTGATACTTTTGTACTTTTACTTGAGTAAAAATTCTAACATTTTGTACGCAGGACTTTTACTTGTAAAGTAGTAATACAACAGCGTAGAAATACTCTGTAAGTAGTGAGTAAAGTAAAAAGGAGCAGAAAATGGAAATACTCAAGTAAATTACATGTACCTCAACATTGTACTTAAGGACAGTACTTGAGTAAATGTACTAAGTTACTTTCCACCACTGTTTAAAGTTGATCATCCAATAACGCTGGGGAACACAGTTTTTGTTGAGTTAGGTCTGACAGCTGTTTCTAACTCATTTTTGGGTGCGGAATCCAAAACTGAGCTCAGTTTTTCTCTATCACGTCAAGTTTTTGAACTATAGAATCCCCGTTTTCTTAAGAAATATGAAAAATACTGCACTTAACAGATATGTGTGTGATAGTACTGACCTATTGGGAGCTGCACACACCTCTCACCGCACTGTCTCAATTGTGACTGCACAAACAAGTTGCCACGTAGCTGTAGATGAGTCCAATCGTAATCAGCTGGCAAGTCTTACTACAGCTATTCAGTGGAATCTTGCTTATCTGGAGGGTAAGCTGTGGAGAAAACACTTGACGTGCTAGAAGAAAACTGACTGCAATTTTGGAATCAGCATGCCAATTTTAGTTTTAATCAGCATAAAAATCTATTTCTATAAATATAACATTCTGTAGGGAGCCATGTAATGAGTACTTTCACTTTAAATACATGTTTCTGATGATACTTCTACTCTTCTAGTAAGTAAAAGTACTAATACTACTGTGTAAAAGCAGAATGTGCTCGTGGTGGAAAAGTACAAATGTACAATTCTCCGTTAAAAGGAAAGGTTCTTTTACTGAAGCAAAAGTACAGAAGTATTCTCATCAAAATGTACTCAAAGTGCAACATTAGAGAAGTATTAGTATACAGCCGTGTTGTGTTATTACAGACATATTATTGTCTACAGCTGCTGGTGCGTTTTTACACTGTGAACGTGTCGCATCATCATATGTTTTGTATGTAAAATTCAGATAAATTGTCAGATAAATTTAATGGAGCAAAATATTTCACTCTGAGATGGAGAGACGGAGTAGAAGTAGAAAGTAAATGGAAATACTCAAGTAGAGTACAAGCACCTGAAAAATGTCACTTAATATCTAATATTCTTATACTGACAGTTTTAATTGATTGCTTGCCGTTTAAACCGCAATTTGATGATAAAATATCTTTATTCCTTCTATCGACTTCCTAGACTGACACTTGGAACGCATGCGCATTGGAGAACGCGGAAGTGGACTCCACAACAGAGCAGAGCAGCTCTGACGGTCCTTCAGAGAAACTGTGCTGATTAAAAAAAAGATGCAGCTTCACTTCACTAAAGATGTTTTACCGGATTCTGTCAGCACCGACTTTCAGAACCTGAACAAATTCAACGAGCAGGTAAATACAGCAGGTTTACCGAAGGACGCCAGTTCAGCTGCTTTAACTAACGCGGTGTTTCTGAGCACAGCTGGTGTCCTGGGGTCTGAGTCTGAGCACAGCTGGTGTCCTGGGGTCTGAGTCTGAGCACAGCTGTCAAATAGCTGCTATTGTTGCTGAGGCTTTAAATTTGAACAAAGAGATGCGTGGATATGAATTTGCGGGATGTGTCGCTCGTTGTCCAGACGGTCAGTGAACACACCAGTTGACAGTGGCAGCTCATGGGAGTCATGTGACAGCAGCGGATGTGGCTCACTGTAAATAAATGAAATGAATAGTGTGTGTGTGTGTGTGTGTGTGTGTGTGTGTGAAATAGATTTACAGGACAGAAACTCTGTATATTTCCCTGTTACCTCCAGTCAGCCATTCAGTTGTATATAAGTGCCATAATAGAGACACAGGAGGATGCTGGGATACTTCTTCTTTTGCCTGATTTCATTTTCCTATCCGCAGATGTACCAGGTGTGGATAGGAAACAACACTCACTTACAACCTAGTAATTAAAATTCTCTAACTTTTATGGAAAGATGACATAGAAATGAGTTGGCTGAGGTCACACTGCTGTGGTTTGTGAAGGGTGTATTTCTTCAAACTGCAGAAATACCTCATGACCTCCACTGTCTCATCCCAAAGACTATCCAGATTCATTAAATAGTATTGAACCTTTATTGATCCAGGAAAGAAGCTTGCTGAAGGATTTTTAGACTGCATTTCTGTAATGGTTTGGAATGAGTTAGCAGTTTCTATATAATTTAGATTTTTACAACACAAACAGCTTCATTAGATGACATACATGTCATTTAAAGTCATATATACATATAGATACATCAAACAGGGACTCTCACGCAGTAACAATACTCACTGTAATGAACAAAGGTCTGTGAGTTGTTGATAAAACTCTCAAACCGAACACAGCTTAACATTTTCTTCAGACATTAACCAAGACTTTCATCTTTTAACTTTTGGGCAGCAATTTCTTCGTCTGATTGAAATTCTGTTCCAGTTCTTGCTGGAGCCTAAAGAGGTGAGCATGCACACACACACACACACACACACACACACA
Organism: Enoplosus armatus; assembly: GCF_043641665.1. Lineage (NCBI taxonomy): Eukaryota > Metazoa > Chordata > Actinopteri > Centrarchiformes > Enoplosidae > Enoplosus > Enoplosus armatus. The sequence goes on along the minus strand of NC_092187.1, from coordinate 24,536,762 downwards.
CACACACACACACACACACACACATGAATGCATGCACGCATTCATTTGCACACAGACACAATAGGACAGGCTATGTTTTACTTCGGTTCAGTTATCAAGGCTTATCACTGAGTCCAAAGTCCCATTAACATCAAAATTGTGTGTGTGTGTGTGTGTGTGTGTGTGTGTAGACGGAGGGGTTCATGCAGCAGCTCAGTGGGTTTGCAGGGGAACACGGGATGAGTGCCGGTCCTCTGAGGAACCTGATGAAGAGCGTCCTCCTGGTGCCACAAGGTGGGAAACGCACACATCCGTCCGTTGAACAGAGACGAAGACAAACACAGTAGATCCGGTCTGAGATGATGTGGTGGGAATTTCTGTTGTGGACGTCCACTCCGTGTGCCTCTGCCTTCTTTTAGTAGTCAGAACTCCTGCTATCTACAGTATCATCTATCTCCTCTCAAGACGATACATACATGAATGAACTAGTTTTGAATTTTCCCACGACACTCAACTGGATACTCGTGAAAGTTCAGCTATAAAGTGACAGAAAAGCTGCAGCTGCAAGAAAGTTTCCGTCTCGGTTTCAGTGATTCCCCTGTTTTCTCCGCAGGAGCCCTGAAGAAGAACCTGACAGCCGAGCAGATTAAAGAAGACCTGGTGACATTAGGTACACATCCCAATCCTTCGCCGCAGAGTTGATCATTAACAGGGTCCATTTGAAAGCAGGGGTTAAGTAAAGCTGCTGGATATGACGACCTGTCATGTTGAAAAGTCTTATGAAGGTGGCACCTGATTCCCACGGCATTGCTGCTTATTATTGTTAACATTTTACACACGAAACCAAACCTGCTTTATCTGTTGATTCCTCAGGACTCAACGAAGATAAGGCGGCTCACTTTTCACAGCAGGTAACTTTCCATAAACCCCTGATAAAATATATATATATATATATAAACCAGTTAGAATCACATGAATCTTATGTTTCCTTCTGTGCTTTAAGATACCTTCATATCACACCAGATGTCATTTTATGAGCACAGTAGTCTTTGTGACACTTGTAGCTGTGTTTTGCAGTGGGGGGAGCACTATGCAGCGCTGTCCAGGCTCGCTGTCGGACAGACTCTGATGGTCAACCAGCTGGTCGACATGGAGTGGAAGTTTGGAGGTAAGACGAAGCAAAACCAGACATCGCTTCATATTTAGCTCTTAAAATTATAGGTTCACTTCTGAACTTCACTATTTCTGAACGCAGCAGGGGGGCTGCAGTTGTCTCTCCAGTACATATTCATGAACACAGAGGCTCTAGTCTAACACAGTCATTAGCATAGCTTATGTCCTCTAACTCTTTGTTTTGGCTTCAGTCTCTTTTAAACACCTCAGATGTGCACAGCTGATGGGTCTCTATCAGGCCTCATTGTTTATTCATACAGCCTAATGACTTCTTTAGACTCACAGGTATTCAAAATGCTAATTCACCGTGCAGAAGAGTCATTAGCATTGTGTTGAGCTACTGTTGAGCTGATCTTCATGCTCAAAGACACTGTGCTTCAGTTAGTGAGGGGGGTGGACGGGGAGTGCCCATATGTGCTGCACTCCACTGTTCAAACTTTACTTGACTGTACTGTTATTGACATGCAAAGCACCTTCAGCCAGGCAAAGAGACTGTGTCTCTGCATGTTGCCCACGAGTATCCAGTCGGGCATCTGTGGAGACTTGACTGCTCTGAGAGCCAGTATGGCCACCGCTTGTCTCACAGGTTGGTATGAAAATGGACCATAAAGTGCATAAAAAGAGTCCATGTCCTTTGATTTCTTGCACATTACCTTCAAAAAACATCTTCAAAATCAAAAGGTTTATTTTGCTTAGCTTGAACAGTCAAATGAGTTCAGGAAATATCTCTTAGTAACTGTAATGCAACCTCTAAAATACGTAGAATTTAATGTTTCTGATATTGCACAATATCATAACCAAAGTCCCTCATAATTTATATACTGATACTGTTTTTAAAGTATCCGTATTTTGGCTGTACATCACCCAGCTATAGTCCCAGGTAAGAAATATAAGTAAAGCAAAAAGCCTACTTAAAAAACGAAAATAAAACTGAAAAAAAGAGGAACCCTTCATTTACAGTGATTTAAAAGTGAGTTTTAAAGCTGCATTAGTCACATTTTGGCCACTAGAGGGCAGATTAACTCAAAAACAGGCTAATAGAGAGGCAGCACTGCCATATTAACCTCCTAGAAAGAGAGTTGTGTTTGTTTCTCCACAAACTCCTGAGAAAAATATGTGGCTCTTCAGCTTCTTCATTCTTCACTTTCATCACCGGCTCGTGGCGTCCTTTGTCTGTCTGCTGTTTTGTGCACAGTGAGTTTATCAGAGCTTGTCTTGTCTGAAAACAGCTGTGGTGAGACTGAAGCCGAAAGTGAACGTGCTTTAAAACCGAAATGAATGCTAAAAGACGCCAAAAAAATTCGGCAGGGCACCAGAGTCGATGATGATTCTCACCATGAGCGACACCTTTCACTTTACGCGTAGTCATTTGATTCACTGTTGTTTTTGGTCGGCATTTTATGTCTTTTATTTGACGACCGAGAGTAGAGAGATGACAGGAAATCGCAGGAGGGAAATGGGAAAGGACATGCAACACTGGGCACCTGTACCCCTGAGCCCCCAGTATATTTATACGGATTGATTTTGAACAATTAATCATAACTGAAAGCACCAAAAGAGGACAGAGCAAACACCACGTGATGTAACTTTAGATGCACAGTGTAACCTGGCAGATAAACTGAAGAAAAAACAATAATGCGTTCTTGTCTGTGATTTCCCCACAGTGACTGTCGGCACCAGTGAAGTACAGAAAGTGGGAAACATCTTTCTGCAGGTGTGAAAGCGCTCAACCCTGCATTCGACTGACCACACACACACACACACACACACAGAGTTACACACCGCTTTGTTCAGTTTCATGTAACACAAACGTTGTCCTCTTGCAGTTGAAACTGGTGGTCAGAAAGGGGAATTCCACCGAAAACGTCTACATGGGTGAGTGACTCTGGGCCATTACTGACACAAACAGCACTGAAAGCCTTTTAATTATACTCATATAATTTATTGTATTTGGCAAGAACCTCCTACCTGACTGGATCTCAAGCTGTGCAGTACAGTAGACACATGGACTGAAAGTGCTTCTTTTATTCTATGTTGCAAGTGAAGTGTTCACTCTGGTGGTAAATATACTGCTGACAGGAGATATCAAGCATACCTGAAGTTGTTCAAATATTTGAAACCATTTGCAGAAGCAAATCAGTAAATCAGGTTCTTCTCTGAAACAGATTAAAGAAAATATGTTCCCATGTTTTCTTACCTCAACTCTATCTGCTGCTGTGTTGCTTAACACATGCAACATGTATTTATAATCAGCAGGAAGAAACAGCTTGAAGAAACAGAAGCAGGTGGAGGTGGAGACTGTAGCCGAGTCCGGAGGCTATAATGCACATTTCACATTCTTCTCTTCCTGTTGCTCATTTTGGAAAAAGCTTTCCAACTGTAATCTTTCAATGCTTTAGCACCAAAAGCAAAATGACATACAAATAGACGAGTTCCAGAGCAGCGTCATCGTGAGACGCTTCCACACATGGTGGATGAAAGACACAGAGAGCTTACGAGCAGATCAACATGACGAGTTGTTGTTCTGCTAAAACTGCGCAAAGCCCAAAAGTAATGAGACTCTGTGATCAATGCTTTGGTGACCTGTTTGATGCACCTTTAGAGTTCCAGTGTGCGACAATAGACACATTTCTAGGCTTTCTAGAAAGAAAAGTCGGCAACAGGTGTGCAGAGTCTCTTTTCGTGATCCCCTGCAGCTGACAAATAATATGAAACCCTGAATTGACACTGTGTCTTATGAGTGAAATGTTGCCTTTATACCCTGCGTGAGGCATCTGGCATACTGTATATCTGGTGTCTGGTAAACAGCTGGGATTTCATTCATGCTAACGCTACTAATATCCAGAATGAGGGGACTTCTGTGTTCTTGTGTGGGCAAACAGCAAGAATATCTGATATGCTACTTTAATGCTAACGTTACCTGTGTGACCTCTGTGCTCTTAAGCTGTGCATGCAGTCTCTGTTATGACTGCTGGTAGTTGTTTTTTTTCTCTGGAAGTCCATCTGTCACATGAGTTCACTGACAGCGATGACACTGATGATTCACATATTCAAATTCTCCTCTTTAAAGTCTTCTGGTTTCAGCTAAAACGCATCCTCGATTGTTCATTTTAAATTGGAGTGAACTGACCCTTTAGCGTGAACTTGCTGGTGGTGATATAGTCCCGATCAAATGAAGGACCTGAATCTGGGCAATCCTGCCTCCAGATTTTAACTGTTGTAATGGCATCATGAGGTCGATGCCCTTCATCCGTTTATTCCCAACAAACTCTTCACTTCCGGAGACTGATTCCCTTTAGAGACACTTTCAGAACAGAGAATGAAACAGGATGAAACATTCTTGTTTATACAGAAGTGTGAAAGGGAGTAGTAAAACTGACATTTTGATTTGTTTTTTGTTGTGTAATGGGAGACAGTTAATCTCAGTCTGTTTATCTACTAACTGCTCCCTGTTTTCTTCCTTCATCTCTTCCAGAGTTGACACTCCCTCAGTTTTACAACTTCCTGCACGAGATGGAGAGAGCCAAGGCCAGCATGGAGTGTTTCAGCTGAGTGTGTGTGTGTGTGTGAATGTAAGAGTGTGTGTGTGTGTGTGTGTGTCAGGCTGTAGCTGCAGGGCAGTGTGTGGTATGCATTACGTCATTTTGTGTGTCGGTGTGTGGCATTGACGGCCCCCCAGTGACTGAAGCAAAACACAAAAACGACAATTTACTGCCAGACATTTATACTCAAATCTACCAATAAAAAAAAACAAAAACTCTCACACTCTGTTGTGTGTTTCCAACTTTGATTTATGAGGTACGCTCCCGTCATTGAGCTTAAACAGCAGCTTAAGAGTTTCTTGAGAAGCGAAATGTGGAGGAAGCTTCAGTTATTTCATCGATACTTTCTCCCTCCCTGTCATGAAGATGAAACCTCAGTGATCCCTGTGGGGAAATTTTTGCATTTTGATCCAAAACAAACACCGTAAAATGAAGAGAGAAAGTTAACCTCACCCAGACATGTTGGATCAAGTTCAGTCCTGTTGTTTCTTTGCATGAATAATAGTGTGATGTATCGGGAGGATATTGCCGACATACATACATCAACACATATTCCAATGGATACATACACAGTCAGATACATGTGATAGACCACGTTGACCTTTTCCACCCAAGAGCGTTAATTACTCTGTTAGAAATGAAATAAAACACAGCTGTAATTAGCAGCAATAATAGACGGAAAGTAGATAAAGTGAGTGGCGATGAAAGCCTCGATAGCGATAAATACCACCCACTTTTACTTATATAACTTGAGGCAGATTTCAAAGCATTGAGCGTCTCAGCTGTACGTGTGTCTACTGGTCCTCGTCATTCCTCAACGTTTCTATTCTTTTACACTGTACAGTAATTAGCTCAGCATTTAGCTGAGAGGTATTGGCCCTGTGGGATGTTTTCTACACGTCTGTGACAGTAAAGTGGTTCCAGCAGTGGCCTGTCTGTCTGTCTGTCTGTCTGTCTGTCTGACTCTCAGGAATATGCTCAGCACATTTCATGGCAGTTTGCCCACTAGATCATGAGGTATCTCGTCTTCTTCTGTGGCTTTTATTGCACCTCGTTTTTACGTTGCTTTTTACAAAAAAGTCTGCTAAATGAATAAATGTTCAATGAGGTGTTTCTGTTAATTAGCCTGCCCTCACTGATGGCGACGAGCTGCCGTGCAAGGTCGACACAACGGGGGGGAGCCGGGAATCGAACCCCCAACCCGCTCTACCCTGTGCTAACCACTGCGCCACCATGCCGCCCCTTAAGTATTCCACTTAATAATCTTTAGCCCGGTGTACCTAATAAACTGGCACCTGTGTGTACCTTTCCATTCCCTTCTCCAATAACGAACGCTACTGAACAGGAACGCATTAAAATATTGCACGAGTGTAGTTTCAGAAGGACAAACAATTGAGCGCCTAAAAAAGGGCCGCAAATCCTGCGCAAATATCCCCGTCAACAGCCATGCTAACACTTCTGAGCTAAATGCTAACACCAAGGAAAGGCACGTTTATTTGTATAGCACCTTTCAACAACAAGGCACACAGCATGCTTACATGTTTAGCAGGTAGCCTCACTTATAACATGTCATTTTCCAGAGAAAGTCTTTATTTAGTGCTCGTTGTGTTGTGATATGAGTGAGTGATGTTTCTGTCTGTCCGTCAGACTGCCCCCATGAGCAAGATCAGACTTACAGCTCTTCCTTGTGGCGTACCATTATAAGTGTCTGGAGCCCCAGACTTCACTTCACTCAACAGTTTTCCCCCTCAGGAAATCTTGTATCTAGTTACACATCCTGCCATATATAGGTACATATCCAGACAGACAATTGTGTCCTATTAAAAAGTGCTCTTTCAAACTTCCCATGTACAACATTAAAACGTACCCCAGGCAGTCATGAGATCAGTCTGAACACGCTCCAACGGAGGTCTGCAACTGTACCATCAAATCTCACTGCTAACTAACTGCTTTATTTTCATATATGTCAGAGCTCAAGGTTCCCTGTTCCCCAGTTGGGAACCTACTGCAGGTGTCCATATTTTGTTTTTTTTGTCCGTGGTTGCTTGAACATATGGTTTCCTCATTTCCTCATCCGGCCATAAACGAGCGCAGCATTATGTCGTCTTCCTGAAACATGTCCTCAAGCCTCCCACCATTGGAAAGTTATGGTAAACACCACATTCCCATATCGAAGAGCCGCCTGACTCGTATATCTCTGACGCTGTTTTTGCACACAGACAGAAAAAGTTAGAACAAAACATTTAATGTAGTAATATTCAGTGATATTTGCCCTTTTACACTTGAGACTATTTCTTTTGTGAACCTTTCAAGCAATAGAATTACACCTTTAAAATCAGCTTTCCAGATAAAGCATGTTTTTTCAAGGGAAACTGTTTTTGACAGCGAAGGAATCTATTAGCCTGGAGGGTTTGAGATCACTCCGCTTGTTTTTAACCTTGAATAATAATCGAGACTCATCTCTCTTCTACCTGCAGTGTTATTATATCTCTACCCGTCTGCTTCACGTTCCTGTTTTGGGTCCTCTTCTTGATACTGCAACCACTTACTGAGCAAATATCCCCTTTCTCAAAAATGTCTTTCTCATTTTGACTTTTTTTTTTTGCAGCACTCGTGAAGCTTCGAGCTCACAAAAGGAACAAAACTCCTGGTTTCTCTCCGACTCCCCTCTCAGGGATTCCCCTCTGTTGTCTAATTCTCATCTTTACCTTCACATTCTTTCACTTTGTCCTCCAGTTTGCCCCCCCTCCCCCTCCTCCTCCTCCTCCTCCTCCTCCTCCTTTGTCTCAGCTCATGCTGCCTCTCCTTCCTCTCATCGTGTGACCCAACATGTTGCTGCATGTTCTCTTCCACACAGGAAAAGAGCAACGGTCTCCTGAGTTTCTCTCAATTCTTTGTCTGTTATTTAAATTCACTTTATTGTAAAAAATTGATTTTAGTTTCATACATTTAGCTGTTTACATCTTCACTACACTACACAAATGGACTGATGTCTGTTAAGCTAGCAGCACGGCTCCAGGGAAGGAAATGCAAGTCAGTCTGACTTCTCTAGCGCCACCAGCAGGTTAACATTTGTTGGAACCTTTGGATGGATTTACATGAAATTGTGTACAGACACTCATGTCCCGCTCAGTGTGACCCGTAATCACTTCAGTAAACCCCCTGAATTTTACTCTAGCGCCACCGTCAGGTCAAAATCTGTCCAAATACCTACAAAACTAATACGTACTTTGTGTTTTGTGCTAATTAGCAAATGTTAGCATGCTCACATGCTAAACTAAGATGGTAAATGTTATATCTGTGAAACATCAGCGTGTTTAATCATGTGAGCATGTTAGCATTTAGCTCAAAGCACTGCTGTGCCTCAACACAGCCTCACAGAGATGCTAGCGTGGCTGTACGCCTCGTTTTGTTGGACGTTCTCAGTGACTGAACCCTGAACTGAGACTTGTATTGCCCCATGTGGGATCCATAATGAATGAATTGTTAAATTGTTTATTACTGAAGGATGTGACAGTTCAGATGTTTATTTTCATTATTGGTTTTAGTCTCTTCGGGAGATTTGTTGTTGATAATAAAAAGATATAATGACACCAGCCTCAGCTGTATCTGTCCGACTGACAGTTTGTGATCCACGGTGGGTGTTAAATATGTAACACCTCATCAATATGTTTATATGCAGAGGGGAGACCATTCTGTTGTGAAATTATCCTGACAATCCAGCTAGCTTTGATACGTGTAAACCTTCTATATCTGTCTTTCCTGTCTACAGTTGCTCTCTATGACAAGAAACATTTCAAAACACAGCTAGTAGCTTTCTGTATTTCTACCAGTCAATCTGTGGAAATCCTGGTCGTGTAGTCAAAGTAATTTAAAGTTATTTAAGTAATCATTTGAAGATGAGAAGCTTATCCCGCCTCCATACAGATTACTGTGCGTCTGTGTTTTCCCAGTGGGGAATAACCAGCGGCTTTTTGGGGAAAGAGTCTGTTTGTAAAAAGAAGAGATTGAATAGATGGCCTGATAAGAGTGTGTGTGTGTGTTTTACCGTTGGACCCACATAGGGAAGAGGAAGTTTATTGGAACTAACTCCAATAGCTCACAGCTGTCAAACGATAGAAGTGAGTTCTTCCCTTCTCATCGTGCCCCCAAGCTGAGAACACACAGGAAGTGTACATTCCTGCAACATTCACCACATGTGTGTTTGTGTTCTTAAGGTGTTGATCAACACATTTACTATAATGTATTATAGAGAGAGAGAGAGAGAGAGGGGAGGGGGTGGAGAAGACAGACAGAGTGATGTTTTGTTGTCGGTGCAGTTCATCAGAGGTCATGAGTTTGGGGTCAAGGGACTACATGTTTTCTCCATGGTAAACGGAGGACTGTGCCTGGGCATGTTTTACAAGCTAAAGTAGTAAAGCAGTAGCTTCATCAGCAGAAGTATAAGGAGCTCTAGTCGTCACACGGGGAACAAACATCCCCTAAAAGCAGCTTAAAAACACCCTAATTGTCTTTTAATCTGTGCATCTTTGTGGAACAATGTGGGATAGAGACCTTTTCTCTTGTCCCCACTGCCGAGGCTACGCGTCCAGTCGTGACGTCGGCTGCCACCACCTGGCTCTCCACGTCCCGCAAGTCTCTGGCAAAACCTGAGAAGAGAGATGAGTTCAATGCAATAAAGGTGTTCATCACTCGCACTCAGTTAGATCATAAAGTTTATGCAGGCTGTTTGGCTGCAGCCCCTGCAGGTTCAAGTGTCCATCTCTGACTCCCCTGACATTATTAAGGTGGAGGGGCTTCTAGCCGGTCGTGGAGTAGGAAACCTGCCTTCCTGCAGACCAAAAACAAGGTGACAAATTCTCATTTTAAGTCCCCAGTTTGGGCGGGGTGGGTGCCTATAGGCAGTAGGCCCTGGTAGTAACTTTTCTATGACATACAGCACAAGGCCTGATATATCATGGCTTTGTAATACCATTTTAAAGTGGTTCACTTGTTGCAGGTAAATCTCCCTAGTAATCTCTAAGTGACTGTTTCAATTAATATTAATATTCTTTTCTTGTAGAGACCCCTTCACCCCAGCATTGATACAGATGTGTCTCTTGATCTGTAAATCACCAGATCAATTTGTTTGTTTGGGAACTTCCTACTTCTTATCTCACTTTTGTTGTCTTCAACACTAGCATTCAGAATTTCCAGTTTATAGTTCAATATTTGTGCTGTGTTTGGTTCACTTATGTAACAGTGTGTGTGATGAAGATACTTCATTAAGTCATTTTCATGCAGCAGCAGCGGCGGCGGCACTGTTTTATGTCAGTGTAATCCACCGGTCGACCTAAATCAGGTTGGATATAAAGGGTTTTATTATCTGTGTGCCTGAACGTCCGTTTTTCCCACAGCTAGAAACCAGAGGAACAAGACTCTAATCTTTATCAGCATCACAAGACAAAACCCCGGAGCTGCTTCCCTGACGGTGCGTGAAAAGCAGCTCTTAAACTGGAGATAAACAAGACAGTTTTTACCGCAATGCCACCAATAATCTGTATATTAATCAGGAGCCACATGCTGGAGCTGTTTCATCAACAATATAATGACAGGGGCGATAGATGCGGCTAAATACCTCTGTGGACTGAGATACACTCCATCATGCAGAAACGTAGATGGACAGAGCTCATGGCCACACACAAAACAGAAATCACAACAACAATAAAGCATGCTACAGATATGTCATGTTTCATGCAATGTTTTAACAAAGTGTATATTTGTAAATGATGAAAACCCGAATTGTGACATTGTGGGAGTTTATGCCAATAAACCTTCAAGTAGCTGTTAGGCTATGATTAATGTTTTTACTTTAAGCCTTGATGCAAATGGGTTATATGTATATGTTTCTTTTGTGGAATAAATCATGGTTTTATGTCAAACTAAGCTGCAGCATTAATTAAGACTTAATGAAGAGACTGATAATGATTTGTATGATACTGTATCATACTGTACCTGTAAAGAAGATTTTAATTTAAACCTCAGTTTAGTTTTTACTCTAAACCTTGATTAAATATAATTAAATAAAATTAAATAAATTTAATTCTGTTGCACCAAAACTTTAAACTCCAATTTAATACGTGATCCATTATGAACTTTTTAAAAAGGCTGAAAAAATAATCACGTTCCTAGAAGAAAGTTAAGGGACAAACTCAACCCAACTGACTTTTACGATGCTGCTGAATTTTTCTCAAGATACCGGCTCAGCAAGGAAACTGTTATGGAGCTGAACAGGAAGATTGGACCAACTGTCAAACATGCAGTGAAAGAAATGCAGCTGCTCCACCAATGCTGCGACTCCCAGCTGCAGCCAGGAAGTCTCTTTCTTCCTGACTCTGCTGTTATTTTCATTAATTTCTTCTCAAAGGAGAAATTAGAACTCCTCTGCTGAGCCATCATGAGTAGGCTAACTAACCTTGTACCTAACGTTAGCAGAGATTGTATAGAAATGAACGTTAGCTAGCTAACAGTGTAACGTTTTGAGCAGCCAAAGGTTAACGGTCCCTCCCCCCTTTTTTTATTCTTACTAGGTCCCTAATCTCAGATTAAATTAATCCTTGTTGGTGCTAGTGGTGGGCGGATTGATCCAAATATCGATAATATCGATACCAACGTTGGTATTGATATTGATCGATACCAATGCAGCAGCACAGAGTCCAGAAATCCAGAAAAGAAGCGCAATGAAGGGAGAAATTGTATTTAATTTTTGTATTGTAGTTTCTGAACACTATACCTCAAAAAAAGAATTTGTTTTAATTTGTTCTCGAGTGATAATTTTGTGCACTTTGTTTATTTAAGCAAACATCCAGACATGACAATGTATGGGGAAAAATTGTTTTGTAACTGTTCTATTGTTTCTGAACAAAAACTTTTGTTATGATAAAAATCACAAAAACACTTAAATGGTCATGAAAATTCATTCAGATTTAGCAATTTGATGATGTATCAACCTTAATTATTAAAAAGTATCGGCATCGGTATCGGCGATACTGGCCCTGTATTTACTTGGTATCGGATCGATACCACATGCAGTATCGCGCACCACTAGTTGGTGCAACCGATCTTTAGTTGAAATGATACCGCCCCTACAAGGAACCGGGTTGGATAAGCCCTGACCAATGGCGTCGCTTTAAATAGTCTCTTCCGTACTGTGACCCAATCAGTTTAAAGCACCACTTGCTGCGCCGTCACGCAGGTAACTGACGTTACTTCACCGAAGTTTAATCAACAGATGAGAAAAGGAAGAGCAAGAGTGAGGAAGTTATCATATATATGAACTGTCCATCCATATTTTCATATAGTTACCTTCAACATTTTGTCTTGGGCTACTTTATAAATTGACAAAAGTTAATGCAAAAGACCATCAACATTTGAAACGTAGTAAATGTTAGCTAAACTAGTGTTAGCTTTAAAACGTTAAGCTAGCTACATGTTAATGTAGTTAGGTAGCTCATAAAGCGTAAGCATAACATCAGCTAAAGGCTAATGCTAGCTGCTATCTACCTGCTGGCTTAAAGGTACTTTGCTGCAGATATTTATATCATTGTGGGTGTTTCCATTTAATTATAACAAAAAAAAGTGAATAAGGACATTCCTGTTAGTTAGCATAAAGTTGAGCAATGCAAGGCTACGTTGAATATTTCAAACCCATGATGGCATTTATTTTGGTAGGTGATGGCAGGTGTCCTAAATTACTTCTACAAAGACCAACCCTTTCCCAACCTGGTGAATGATCTACAGCCTCTCAGCAAATATACACAAATGGCCAAATGGATGTTAACCCCTGCAAAATGTTCAAGGAGGACCTGCCCTGCCAAGATGTAAAAATTCCAGGTATGTATATGATGTACATTTCCCATTTTGTCATTATAACATGCAATACTGCAGGAAGCAAACTGGGATCTCAGAGGGGAGGGAGGGACTGACATTAGTGATGGAAATGTGGTGATTCTGATAACAGTTATGGGCAGTACGGGGTCACTACTCTAAAATTACACATTAATGTAACATAATAGAAGAGCATCCATATTTTACCTTGGAAAATAGTGGGAGGTGCCCTCTGCTGTGAAGGAGAGGAACTACACCTGCCTGTACAAAGTCAGAGGAAGGAAATGGCAATGTCAAGTTCATGGAGGCTGTGGAAGTGTGTGGCGTGCGTGTATGTACATGTGTGTCATGCATATGTTTTTTGTTGATAAGCGCAGCCTTCCTCTCATTCAGTTCTTCCTCACATGGATTTACTGAGAAAGTGGTTTCTCTCTCTGCCGATGGTAATTAATGTCTTCCTGCCCAAAACTGTGAGAAAACCGCCTTCCTAAAGGACCAGGGGGGCCACCCAGCTGTTGGCCAGGCCAGACAGAGAAGCTGTTATCTGGGCCCGACACACTCCACTGCTGCCTCAGCCCTGGAGGAAGGGGCTCCTACCCAAATTATTTGAGGATAAAGATGCACAGAGAGAGAGAGAGAGAGAGAGAGTTTAACAAGATGGATTGCTGGTATTGATCCTGTATGACTTGTGCAAAGCCATTAAACTCTCTTTTGCTGTGTACAGTAGAAACAGGAAGAAATTGAAATTGAAAGTAGAACACCATTTTACTAAAAATCAAATTAGGATCGGCTGGTGGAATTCCAAACTTCAGGCAGACTGAATGCCTTCTCTCTCTTGCCTTCAGTGAGTTTTCCACTCACCTGTCTGCTCAGCTGTTCCTCATTCCCTCATCATCCTCTAAGTGCATATAGAGAACAGTTTTCCATCTTGTCTGGCTATGATGCTGTAGCATTAGTGCTGTTCTATCCTGCTAAAAACGGTTGACCTCTTGCCTCTGCACCTTCTGATTTGATGCCCTTCCTGTTGCTGAGTGTGTTTACTTTACTTTTTTTACTCAACCGCCCTTGTACTACCTCCTTTGCACTACTTTCCTTGTAAAACAGAACATATACTTTCAAGAGTCCTTGACCTCTTAATGAAGATGTTCTTCTTATTTAGACTTTTGTTTTTTAATCCTACAGTTTAATTATATGTTTGTTAAGCAAGCTTATTTATTTTTCAGTGTAGTATTTTCGTTTCAAACAATCTATGAGAATTTCTTTAAAGTTATATGTAAAAACTAAGAATTGGGACACATTATATGCATAAGTAAGAATAAATATGGAATTTGCTGCATTCATAGTAAATTGTAAGTTAAAAAGAAATCAAGGCTGCGTTGAACTCTGAATCCTGTATCGTGTTATTGGCCTAATTACTTAGTGGACGGCTATGATGAGGTCATGCAACAATGACGACGAGAAGTTTAAATCCTGAAACAGAATAATGTGACTTTATGTGGCTAAATCAACCCCTGAAATCAGACTGATATTTAAAAGAGCGGTTCATTATGGGACCACGTTGTAGGTCTTTCTCTATCTCTCTCACTCTTTGCTGTACACTTGTTACTTCACGCACCTGCAGCCTTGTGGCTGGTGCGTCAGGTGGAACAAGGAACCGAGTGTTGAGGCTCTTGTTCTCAGAGGCTCCTCTTCGATCTGCGGTGGCTCGTTCCACATTTGTACGTTGCTCAGTTAATGTTCATGTTAATCGGTCGTGTTGTGAAGGTGAACCTCTGCCTGCTTTCATGCATCCAGAATGTGAATGTAACCTGAGTTCAATAACACGCCTCCCTTCCCCCCCAAACACACACACACACACACACACAGCCCATAATTTCACCCCTTCAGAGGTACCTATCTAACCCCCCCCCTCTTCTACTTTGTTGCTGGGCTCCTGTTACTTAGCTACCAGTTGCCACGGTTGCTTGGGCTGATGGGGTTACCTTGGCAACCATACCCATCCCATTGTGTGGCGATCCAGCCACAGTGGGCCTGTCCCAAGGATACACACACACAAACGCACACAAACGCACACAGGGATAACGTTATCCCAAGGCAGCCCCTCCCCCCCTCCAGTGCCCAACGCCCCACACCTCCCCAACACACACATACACACACATACACTCCCACCCCCACTCAGCACTCGGCAGCAGCTCCTGGTGGGGAGGAAGGGGTTGAGTCTTTGCACAAAGGTGTACACACACACACACACACACACACACACACACACACATACACACACACACCTGTTAACAGCCTCAGGTTGTTGTTTTTTGACCATGAAACCCGCAGCCTTCATTTCACCTGTGGAGAATACTGCTCTGTGTGTGTGTGTGTGTGTGTGAGTGTGTGTGTGTGTGTGTGTGTGTGTGTGTGTGTGTGTGTGTGGATTAATACCTCATTAATAATCAAACCTGTTTCGAACCCACCCACGATGCCTGTTTTAATCTGCCCCCCCCCTCCCTCTTCGCCTCCCTCCTCTTCTTTTCTTCCACTCCCTGATTCTGTTTCTCATTTGTAAAAAAAAAGAAAAAAGACCCAGTTAATTGTGACTTAGAGCAATCAGTAGCTGAAGACACACCGCTGTGATTCAGTGTGTGTGTGTTTGTGTGTGTCTGAATGACTGCATGCATTCCACCGTGTGTGTGTGTGTGTGTGTGTGTGTGTGTGTGTGTGTGTGTGTGTGTGTGTGTCATACTGTCAGCTATGGTGCTAATGTATTCACAGCCAACCCGTTAACATAAACACTAACACTCTTTCAGCACCACATGCTGTTTTATACAAGCACAGAATGAATAATGAGAAAATGACCCGTTCATGTTCACTTTAATGTAAACACTCGCTGCTGCCCGTCTGCAGCAGCTGAACTGAGAGGGATTAGACAGTGATGTCATCAAGTAAGAGGCGAATTATTATTCATTCAAGATCCTGTTTAAAAAAGAAAGTTTTTTACAGTGCTTAGAAGAGCAAGAACCAAAGAATGCTTTCCACATGATTTGAGCTAAAACTGCGGTGAAATACAATTAAAGACGCTTTGAAACAAACTGAATCAAAGGAGGCGCAACAGGTTTTCAGTTGAGCCACATCATGCCTCCTGCCACTAGGGGGTGCTGTTGATTAATGAGAAACATTCAATTATAGTTGCAGAACAAAGACTTTCACACGCTCACAAAAGCAGGGAAGAATATAACCTTTATAGGAAACATTCTGTACAGGTTTAAGTGATTTTAATGGATGAATGAAGTTTTAAGTAATTTGCAAATGCCAAATATCAGTTTAGAGTTAAGAAAATACTGTTTATGCATCTCTAAAAGCCAGAATGATGCAGGGAAACTGAGTCGCAGCAGAGTAGCGAATAGTTTAATAATATCAAATTAAATTAAATTTTAAAAAAGGATTATTAATGTTTAATTTATTTGTATGTATTCATTTATATTATATTTAATTATTATGTTTAAGTAAGATAACAGCAGCAGGCGTCACTGACACAAAGAGAATGAACGTGTTGTATGAGGGTACACGAGGGCTGCAACTAACAATTATTTTCTCCAAGGATTAATCTGCCGACCATTTTCTCAATTAAATGATTAATTGTTTATAAAATGTCAGAAAATTGTGAAAAATACCATTTACCATTTTCCTAAAGCCCAAGGTGACCTCTTGAAATTGTTTTGTCTGACCAACAGTCCAATAGCCAAAGACGTTAAGTGTTAGTTAAGTTTGAAAAATGTCTTTAAAGATGAATCTGCCATCATGAAACTCTTAGTGGCCACTTTATTATCTCTATATTGCAACTCAATACAACAGCTCTGCCATGAATTCTACCTTTTTATGAAGTTTATAAAGTTCATATGAGCACATGAGCAGACAGTATTTTATTTTTTTTGAGTGAAAACAAAGGTAATGATTAAAGTTATTCCCCCAAATGATCAATTTTAAATGTCCATTAGCCACTTCATTGTTCAGCTGGGACCTATTATATTCAGTACAGCAACCAGTATTTTGGGTGCGTTTACCTAAATTGTCACTTCCAAATAAGTAGTCTGCATAAAAATGGGTAGATTAGGGATTTCTTTTAAATCCTGTCTGGTTTCCTGACTGTTGTTTCATAACTTTAATTAACCAGGTGGTCTTGTGGAGGTCATTTGTCCCAATGGAGTCTGTTGTAAAGCCGTGACTAACACTGCTGCCATGTCCCTAGACTTCTGGGAATCATTGAGTAAAATGACAGAGGTGGAAGATGACCAAAACAAAGATGTTAGTTGTGAAATCTTTCGACTAACAGCGCAGTGCACTGTAGGTATGTACGCGTGTTTGTAGGCCTTCTGTATGTTGCGTGTGTGTTGATAGCAGGCGGAGAATCGTTGCAGGTCACGCTTCACCAGCGGGCTGCATTCATGAACGCAAAGCAATCTCCATAAGGTGAACAAACATGCTTTACATACGCAGGCTCATTAAATGTGTATGGGAGGGTGTGTGTACTGCGTATGCACAGGGATCCTGTGTGTGTGTGTGTGTGTGTGTGTGTGTGTGTGTGTGCGTGCGTGTGTTTGTGAAGGCATTTGTAGTGTGTGCTCTCCAATATGGCAGAATTAGTTTTTACCCTTGAACAGTGAAGAAGAGTTGCTCCAACAGGTGATGTAGGTGTTGAATATGTCAAAGTGTGTGTGTGTTGGTTGAATGTCTGAATATGTATGTTGACAGCAGGCGCGGGTCACACGCTAACAACAAGCTGCATCCTGCACAGGATGAATAAACAAGCTTCACATACAGCGGCTCATTACTGCACGGCTGTGTGTGTCACTAACAACGAACCATGTTAATGTATACTGTATGTTAACATGTGTGTGTGTGTCGGGGGGGTGAGTGTGTCCATGTTATTAGCTCTGGAGAAATGTGTATATGTGTGTTCTGCAGCACAGCTGTAGTCATGCTATGCATATAGAGTAAAGCCTATTAGGACTATTGTATTGTCCATGTGTATTTTGCTGTTCTGAGGCCTGCTGTTGTTACCTGCAGGGCCTCTACCTGGCTGTAGGCTGTGTTGGGAATTGAACCTGTGACTTTATATTACAGGTGAGTCTCTCTAACACCGTTTTTTTTAATGTCTTTTCCACCTCTGTTATACTAACAAGATAGAAACCTGACCTAAAGGACTCAATTTACCAGAAAACATGACAATTACCAAACTTGTATACACATGGTTTTCTCTGTAAATCCATTTTTTATTGACAATATTGTAATATATTCATAAAATACAACATGCCGGACTAGCACGATAAAGTCCTGGACTAATTTCACTCATTTGAAGGGGACACTGTGTCGGCGCAGAGGCCTCTGGCATGACAACACAGGCCACACAGCTGAATGCAGTGTCATCCAAGGTGCTGTGTTGGCCAAAATAAGAGCTGTAAAAATATTCCTTGTAGTTTTATAAACCACTGTGCATTGTTTTGGTGTCTGATAAACCTTCAAAGTAATGGATCTATTATGCAAACTTCCTGGATATTCCTGAGGCATTTCCCCCGTCTTAACACCCAGTTAGCTTCTATTGTTTTTTCTTTTCTGGAATTTTTGCCTTATTTTGACAGCGATCGTAGAGAGGTGACAGGAAGTGAGGGGAGAGAGAGGAAGGGTGACATGCTACAAAGGTTCCCAGCCAGATTCGAACCTTCGGGTATACACGGTTAGTGTCCTAAACCCACAGGACACCTGACAAAAAAATACATTTTTATGTAGTTTTAGGTAGCAGTCACTCTCGCAGCCTGTGGGGGAGAAGCTGAAAAGCTAACCCCGATCAACGTTACTTCAGCATAACTGGATATTATAACCTGATGTCATATTTTCTTGATTTTGACCAATCATAACCCTTACAGTCTAACATAGCAGGATTTCTGAGATCAATATCCTGAAGCAATAACAGCTAACTTTAGCTAGCTTTCTGGTTAAAGGCTCAATTGTCCAGTGGTGCGTTTCTCTGCGTCGGTTTAATCTGATTGATGCCTAACTCAACCAACGAAATCGTTTCTGCCTTCTGTAAATCGTAGTGTAATCCAAACTCAAAGCGTTCAGTGTTCTCTCTGTGTATGTATCTACTTTTCCGGTCGTATTCGTGGCATATTTATATACACTCAGTGAATCCTTTATGATACAGAGCAGCCAGGTGAGTTCGGCTAAAAGCTGCTGGCTCTCATTGATTCTTCCACTTTGCTGCACTTCAGCCATGAAGGAAAGATGCAGATGAAAGGGAGGCGATGGCTTAATCATGGATTTTTAAGCCATGATACATCTGAAAAATAGATCGTACAAAAGGAGCTGCGGCTCAGTATTGGAAAGCTGCTCCTGTGCGTCTTTACTGTACACCATCATTCATGAGAAAAGAAGTATAAACATAACATCTCTCCTCTTAATTCCTCAGAAGGCGACTCCTTTCTCAGGGATTTGAGGTTTTTATTTGAGAGCTGTTATATTTTCTGAAAGATGTGTAGGCTGTACAGGCAAACTAAATGTGTGTAGTCTGAGCTGTGACTCCACATCTACAGGGCTTATCTGAACATAACCAGATGGCTGTGGTTTGTCTGTTCTCTGAGGACAGAAACATGGCAGATTATGTTTCTGTGTTGAGGAAAGAGACCAAAGACAGAAATAAATGAAAGAGAAAACAGTGAACTGGAGGCGACAGAGAGGCGAGTGAGAATCATACCTTTATACTTACACAGTTTATAGGTGCTCATGAGTGACAGTGACGGAAATAATGAGCACGAAAACAAAAGCTTACTCTGTGTGTAAAAGCATGTCGAAGA